>NC_037642.1:5553902-5853902 GCF_003254395.2 Apis mellifera | reverse complement strand
TTATTGGATATATAGGATTCGAAACTTACCCTCCCCGATGATTGGATCGTGACTCCCTCTCGCCTGATGACTCGAGTTACTTCCGTTGAAATTTCTGGACAAGAGATATTTAATAATTGATCGATGCGATGGATTTCAGATTTAAATATGAATTATTAATTTTGACATTTTTTTAGTGTACAATTGATTAGATAACTTGCCTTGTTTCGTTTTGGACGTAATTGAATTATTGGAAGCCATTGCAGGGAATTCCACATTACACCATCATTCTAGAAAATGAGAATAATGAAAAATGTAATTTTAAATTTTTGATATCGTGGAAACACTTTTAGTTGTGAATTTACAATTTGAACTAGGTGCTGCCATCTTAATTTAAACGTCTGCGATTCAAATATCAGATTTCAGTAAAGAGGGAAACTCTTTTTTGATCAGTAGGTAACTTATCGACTTCATAAAACTATTTTTAACCTAATATCTTTCATCTTTGCTAACCGTCTTATATTAATAAAATAATTTATAGAAACAATTTTGTAATCAAATTCAACAACGATCAAACAAATATAATCTTTACTCTCGCTATTTTATCGTCAAAAATCGTTATCAAAGAAACGAACATTTAAACAAAGCTCAATCAAATTTCTTCTTCTTTACTTCATCTTCTTACACACATCTTCATACACACACACATACACACAGATATATATATATAATTTACTTTAAACTATTTATCAAACACAAACAATATATCATATAACTATCACATTCTTTCTCAAGATATTTTCTCACTACTCTCGCGCATGCAAAGGAATTCGAATCATGTATTACGCCTGCGCACTGAATAGTACGCAATTTCGCTTTAGCGCGCAATTTTGATTCCCTATTTTTACTAGCACTATTTAAAGAAAAGGCATGAAATTGATGAAACATTATGAAAAATTATTGTCAAATCTTGGAAAATCTTGTTAACATTTACGACTCAACAATGATATTATTAGCACGCGTGATATAGATGCCATTTTGCGCGGTAAATTTAAATATTCCAGCGAAAGCGTATGGGCCATTTCGATGTTTCGATCCATTTTATGGAGGATAAATTGAACGTTATACGTAGATGGTTAAAGTGGCGTCGGTGGATCAACCTTTAGTTTAAGCGAAATCTATTTCCGACACGCGGCACCCGTATTCGTTCGTCTGATTGGCTGGCCACCTAGCACCGCACACTGTTGGCCGCATTTTCTTGTATTTCGCCGCTAATCGGGTCACTTCCGCCATTGATTTTCGACGTTGAAATCTACGCGGTAGTGAGGTAAAGTCACGAACAAATAAATTGTGCGCCAGACGCTTTGCATCGTTTCATACAACTCGATCGAGGAAGTATTATCGTGATAAACAGCCTGAATCGATCCAGCTTTGATGCCAACTATTGAAAATATACTTATACGTGAATTTAACCGAATAGGAATTACGTGAATTACGCAATATCGTAAATTTCATTGAATTAAATTGAAAATAATAATAAAAGAGACGATCATAGAAAATATTCATCACATTTGTGAATAAATAGAATTTCACGCATACGAGTTACTTTCTACTTTCTTTTTCTTTATTTATTTATTTTTCAATAATCATAAAAGTAATTTTTAAGGAAGACACGAAGAAGACATACATAAACATTACGCCACCTCGAGCAGCAATCCATCGTCTTTGGTGCCATCAAATGAAAATAAACTTGTTCTGCTAATCCAATTAAATCGATACTATCGGTATAGACCAGATCGAATTCTTTTTTTAGAACTCGAAATAGTTCAGAGGAGGGAACCCACAATCCGATATTCCGCGTGTAATATGATAAAACAAAAAAAAAAAAAATCAAATTATCAAATTCGACGAAGAGAAAAAAAATTTAGATTAAATCGATATATCCAATATCGAATATATTGATTTAAATAAATATTTAAGGAAATTGCAATGTGCTGCAGCAACTTGTTGTACCTCGACTATAAGCTATAACGTTAGCCAGATATTTCGAGTAGCACCTTGAGTTCTCCCTTCCTCGCATACGTTTAGTCATCTTTCCGCAAAGCTAAAAACTTGGCCTTCATTCTGGATCGCGATTCATGGATCGTGGATCGCCGTGCCAAAGAAATAACGCAGTTATTTTACGAGGCACGTAACACGAAATTTCGTTTCATCGATGGATTTCACGATTCGGTTGATGGATAGGAATCATAACGGTGTCATTATCCTGCCAAGAAGAACTGTCATGCTTTGGCCTCTAGTCACGACTAATAATTTTATTTCCTGTTTCGAAAGATTTTAAAAAGAAAGAAAGAAAGAAAAATAAATAAAACTTGAAATAAACCAACTATATATATTTTTAATTAGATTGTAATAATTTTGTTTAAATAAAAATAGAAAGAGAAGAGATGAAACTCGATTAACGAAGAATTAATATCAATCTTTGTTTATTGATTAAGAAAATGAGGGGTATATCGAATAAGAAATGAATCCACGATTTTCTACAATTATTCGCTTTCTCTCGTAGAGAGAATAAATATTTCGAGGAAACGATCAGTTATTCGAGCGTGACAAGACTATTAATCATCAAAGTTTTCGGGATAATCAGTAGAAGATTACACTCTTGTCTCTATGCTTCCGCATGGTTGGTTGACAGCATTTCATATCTGTCATCGAGACGACAGCTCGTAGACGATGAAGTTCATTTCGTATGCATAAATATCATAATTCCTTCCTTTCTCTATCAGAAGAGAATCGAAGACGAAGAATCGAAATTAATCTCTTTCCGTTCCGTGGACAACAAATTCATCCCTAAACGTACGTATCTTCCTTCCGATCATACATTGACACAATCAGAAATATAAAAATATAAAACTCGAGAGCGCAAACGATAATTACATTTGACAACCTTCTAAAAAGTTGAACGGATGATCTACAGATCAAAGTTAGTTTTGTGTAAATTTCATAACATACCGATCACCTCGTAGCTTCTCAATTTTTCAATCGCACATCACCGATGTCGTCAAAAAAACGTCCTTGCGTTCCTTTCAATCACCTGAGAAGTAACTGGTCTACGAACTCGTTTCCCGAAATAATCGGTGAAAAATCACCAAACGCAAGTCCGTCCAAGGCCGCCGAACGACGAACGTATCCGGCGAGAGAAGGAGACGCCGGACCTTTCGAGGAGAAAAAAAAGAAAAAGAAAAAGAAGAGTACGAGAGAAAGTCGAGAAAGGTTGCGGCCCGAAAAACGGCAACCCGGCGAAATTCGGGGGTTTGACTCGTTAGAAATCGAAGCCAAGACGCCGTGTGCCGCCCGAACGCGAGATCGACACTTGCACAACACTCACGAAAATAGCACGACGACGAGCTGACACGACGGGCAGAAAGAACGGAAGAGGAAAGGAACGGGACGTAGGTAGGAAAAATAAGCGATGGTGGAAAACGTTAGACGGACTCACCTCCAGCCAAACGCGTAACAAAGAGTAGCAGTCCCCCGAAATTTTGGTCGGTCCGATATTTGGAGGAACAGAGGAGAAAAGAGAAGAATGTGGCCCTTGCGTTTTAATATCGCGATTGGGATCGATGGGTCGGATCACTGGATATATCGTACACCACTTTGCGCTCGGAATCCCCGAATAAATCCCCCGAGGCGGTGAGGAAGCCAGCCGGCGGCTATCTCGAGACTGCTACCAATGCCAGCCGCAAGGCGTCCCAACACCCTCCACGCTTCTCTTCTGCCTCTTCTTCTTCTTCTTCTTCTTCTTCTTTTTCCTTTTCATCCTTAACCTCTTCTTTTCCTTTCTTTTTCTTTTTTTTTTCTCCCCCCCCGTTTTCATCCATCATTCTCGAGACTAACATTGTGCATCGGCATCGTTCGCCAACGTTCCCCTCGTCATCGTGATCGTGATCTTATCGTTCGGGAGGATTGTTCGGGAAGAATAGAACAGCAGACGCACCTGTTGTTCCATGGACCGATTCGAGGGAGACGGTTCTCTCTCTTTCTTGGCAGATTTGATCGAAACTATTATAAAACTATCTAAAAGAAAGTGAGAAGAAATAGAATCTTGGTAATGAATCATGAATTTTAATGAACGGGGGTTGAGAATTTAGATGAATTTAAGAAACGATGCTAATAATGTGAATTATTGAAGATAATGGAAAGTGGAATATAAACGGGAAAGCGTTTCGTTTGTAGAAATGGCGACCTTTGGTATTCCTCTTTGGTATTCCTTCTCGTTGTACCTGTACCCGAGCCAAGGATTCCATCTAGGAGTAATTAACGAGAGAGGATCGTTGCACAATTGTGAATTATTATTATTATTATATTCACGAGCAATGATGGTTCGTTTCGAAAGGGAAAGATCGCTCCTCGAGCGATTAATTTCTTATAGGTTTTGCGCCCCGATTTCGACTTCGTCGAAGCGCTTCGTTGTAAGCGCGCCAAGCGATTCGATCGAATAATTCGAAATACTCGATTGCACAATTCGAATCGATCGATTTAAAAATATATATATATATATATATATATATATATTCCGCCACCACTATAGCATAAATCGCCAATTCGTTCGATCATCACGATTTTTCATAGTTTCGCGTTTCTCGAGTATAATTGCGATTGATTTACAACCGTTCCAAACTGTTCGCACTCTTCGTAAATAAAATTGTTTTGCAACCACGATTGCCATAGCATGTCTGGTATTCGACGTATGGCATTGACATTCCTGTTTCCCGTTCTTTACCCACGCAAACTTTTCCAATTCTTCTCCCTCCTTCGACCTTTCACGATTCAATTAAAATTGTCGCCGTCAAAAATCGATTTATTCTTATTATTATTAAAATAAAACAAATATCAAATCGTCCCTCTTGCATGATCTTCGAAAAAATCAAGAGGTTAGAGTTATAGAGTTGGACAATAATCGTTCGTCGAGCAGACGGACAGAATCGGTTCGTTGCTTTTCGGCTGGTTCTAATAATAATCGATGCCTATCTCCAGCCTTTTCTCTACCGTTCGATATATACATTGTGCATACACGTCGCACATAATTTCTGCGACAGTCTCGCCTACCCATTTCCCACTCGTCCTTTTTCCCGCTAACAGCCGTCTTCTGTCCGGCGCCGATGGTACTTCGACGGATCGTTGCGAGGTCTATTTGTGCACTCCACTTGGTTTTAATACGCGCGCCCCGCTGTCGATGCACTTTTACGACCGGCGAGATATGTCCCGTTACCTCCCATTGCATCCCGTTTTCCCTCGATCCCGACGCTACTTAAGACAGGGATCGGTTGTAGAGAGCCTCGATACAGCGTGTATAAATAAATCGGTTTATCGCATCGAAAATATATATTTGGAAATGCTCCGTCCTTATGATCCTTTCCCTGAAAATTAAATATCGAAGATCAAATTGTTCGAAGAAATATTTAATTAATTTCAATCAATGTGAGAAGTAAAGAAAGGGAAATAAATATACATCACGTGTGTTATACGTGGATTTAAAAAGATCGATGTGATTCTATATGTCGAGGCGATTTTCATAAATAAAATGTGAGGTGGAAAATCAATATAAGTTCATTTCCGTGTTATTAATGCAAAGTGGCCGCGTGTACGACATTCATACGTAATATCTGACTAATTGAGGCCGACGCGTGTACTTGGCCATCCTCCAAGTCGCTTTGATCGGCTCTGTTCGGCTTGTACACGCGTGTACACGCATATACACGCATTATATATATATTATATATACACGGATATGTTCTTTAGATTTCGATTATGCGATTCGAAAGGAGGAAACGGATGGAATCGAGCTGGTCCTCCTTTTCTAGGAGGAATGGATTTTAGAGGAAGGGGGAGGATTAATGGGAAATTATATTCGATACGGTGTGAAGGTGAGTTCTATAGGATGGGGATAAGATGACAAAAGTTGGTCGTCGAGAAGAAACGAGCATCGAAAGCCGCGCGAGCGCTTTCTGCGAACCTTTCTCGGGGATATGTCAACGTGTCGAAAGAACTGAGCTTGAACAGCCATTTTTTTATTACATTTTATATCGAGGATATTATTGGTTGGAAAAGTTGACACGGAGAAAAGTTGAAATTGAAGGATTGAACTGACATGATTCCACGCGGTGAAGTACGAGCTTGAAACGTCCCATCTTGCGAGTATTGCCGATTCAATGGCACCAGCACCAATCATTCGACCGATCTACCTCGTGGAGGAATGCTGCTAACTTTATTCAGGTATGCAATAATTTTAAAGGGAATAAAATTTAATCATATTGTTTACCGATTTCCGTCTCGTTCACGAGAATTATACGTTGAGACGGATATGCGAAATACCGATACAATATCTTTTATTAGCGAGAGATAGGAATCAAAAAAAAAAAAATAAAAAAGACACACACACAAAAAAAGAACAAAAAAAAACAGGTTGACCATGATCGTTCCGCTACTAATCCCCGTTTGCGTCGAAACCAATGCCGAGAAATTATCGTTCGTACCGTCAGAGGAGAAGAAAGTAGCGGCCGGCGTGCCGCATCGACGGACCGTTACATTTTTCAAAGGAAACGAGAAATCTATTCGAGATGAGGATAGGAATCCGATGCTACAGAAAAGGCAATTGAGCAAGAACAATCGATACTTCAACGAACAGAATTTGAGAATGCACCGCGGTATCGTCTCCGACCCGTTGGATTATAGAATCCCTAGATCGGATATCGAAGGGACCGGTGGATTGGCCCACAAAATGGCCAAGGACGCGCTCAAATCGCCCAAGGTGCAAGAGACGATAAGGAAACTTTCGCGCGTTTCGCCCCCGGGCCATCTCCAGGCGACGGTGAAGATACCAATGACCAAGGGTAACAGCGGTAACTCGAAGGCGAGCGAAGACAAGAGAAATCGAAAGGGGGTGAGGCACAAGGGGCGAAAGAAGAAGAAGAAAAAAAGGTAATAAAGGGAGTTTTTTTTTTTCTTCTTCTTAAATTAAAACGCTTCGTCATTTTTTATATATATATATATATATATACGTATATTTTATACGTATAAATGGTATGTGTTTGTTTCCTTTTCTCGATTTTGCAGGCATCATAGAAGATACATGAAACAACCTACTCAGATAAAGAGGGGATCCCCTAAGGTAGGTAAGCTTCGTTCTGCAATTCTCACTAATTTTCTATTCCTCCCCAACTGGTAAATTTTTACTACGCATGTGGATAAACGTATGTAAAATGTATCTTTACTCAGAGAACGTTGGACAGCAATGGGGACATTAACACGTTAACAAAGCGATCAAAGCGAAGGGTGAAACACGCTACGATTAAACGTAGTCCAGATAATCTCGATGATAGATCACGCGAAAACACGTCCAACTCAGAGTCGAGGGACGCTGAAGTCACCGCTGTTCACGTAGACGACAGCGATTACGTTGATTTCTCCTCGTCCCCGAATATCGAGACGACCGAATCCATTTTTGTAGATATGCAAAATGACGAGAAATTGCGAAATCACGGGAGCGAAAAGATGATCGAACGTTTGATGCGGACCACGACCAAGAATCCGTGGAAAGAGAAATCAGGGGACCAAGGGGTCGAGTATTCGGATTACTATAGCGACGACGAAGTACTCCAAGACGTCGCCGCGAATAAAATTTTGCCGCAACTGATCGGCTCGAGAGATCCTTACGATCGATTAACACGACAGACGTTGAATTTCACGTCGTATCGTGACTGCAGCCGTCCGTCGTTCGATAGAAACGTATTGCAACCGTATTATCCGGATTACGATACTCGTAGTAGAAAGTATCGTGGTTTCAAGAACGACTATGTCAATTCTCTTAATAATTTTCAGAATTATCCGACAAATGACCGTATCGCGACATTAAATCGGAATTCTCGAGTACTCGGACCGGATGAGGCCACGTTCAATTACGCGCCCAATTACGGAGTTTTGGACTATCGAAGTCAAAATTATGACACCTCGTATCCCGCGCCCAACGTTCCCGCGGAAGTCCCGGAAGATCCGCAAGTGTTCGAAGGGAACAACGTTTCCGAGTTGTCGAATAATTACGAAACCTTCGAAGATCCGAACAAGCCAGACGGTGGTGTGCGACAGCCCGTCGTCGAATCCCAGAATCCAGACCAATTCGAATACTCGAACAGTCAATACGAAATCCCTGGTGAACAGTATCAAAGTTTGAGCACCAACATGCCCCAAAATTTGAACTTGAACGGGGCCGTGGAACCGTTGATCCAGCCTCAATACTTGAACAATTATCAGATAGACAGCAACCCGCTAGGTGGGAATTTCGATCAGACAAGTATAATGAGCCAAGCCGAAAGTATGAGAATTCCAAACGCGGACACTTACTTCCCGATCCAATTTTACAATAATCAACAGGATAGCCAGGAAAATCAGATAGGGAGTCAGGATAAAAGCATGGACAACTACGCGTTGCAATCGACATTTTACAATCGTCCATCTGTCAATCTTCCCAACGCCATGGATCAACCGTTGGGCAAGATTCTCGAATCCCTTGGGATCAACGTTAACGGGGGTCAAAATAATAACAACAAGGAGATGAACATGAACGAGAACAGACAAATATTGCCTTATTCCAACAACGATCGCACGTTGGACGTGATAAATTTCATAAGGAAGAGACCGTACGACGAGTCGACTGGTTACGGGGACAGTAATTTCAGAGGTTTGGACTATCAATCCTTTTCGAAGAACAATGTGAAGGAGGACCAAAGGCAATCATCATTGAATCAAAATTATTCATTCGGAAAGGAAAATGTGGACCGTGATCATACGAATATTACAGGCGCTGTGAGGGACACGAAACAAGTTGCCAACGAAATACTTGACACCATAATGGAGGAGCTGGAGGATCTGAAGGACGATCGGATGAAGAACAACAAGAACAGAGAAGGTAAGGTGGTATAATGGGCGCGCGTCGGAAAATAAATCCTTCTTCTCGGAGAACGATAGTAGGCCGGCTTGAAGCTTGCCTGTCCCTGATATGTGAAACGAGCGATATTTTTAGGCTTACCTTGCCGTTTGTCAGGGTCCTGGTCAACAACTCAGGCCGGAGTGAAACTGGATATGAGGGTCGTGAATCGTACTATAGTCGTGACACTTTCCAACTTCACGTCATCCCGTTTACAAGAAAGTTTGTTGAATGAAACGTGGAACGTCTCTGGTCACGTCCCATTCAAACGTGGCTTGCCATTCACCCTCATCGCCACCCATAATTATACCAATTCTATTGCCGTGTTTGTCGGTATGTATCTTGTTTCTTTCGCCAATTTATATTTATATTTTTTTCCCCTCCCCCTCGCGGGAAAACAATTTTTTCGTTTCTCTCAACAATGATAATATATTTGCTCGATCAAAATTCTTTATTTTTGATAACTTTGATATAATTGCTTCTCTATAATTGTTCCTCTCTGTCGACGAACCAACTAAAAATTAATTAAATTAATTTACAAGCGAATAATATCGTAAAAAATTATATCGATGAATAAATTCAGGTGCCTGCAGAGTTTGTCAAGGTATCGACACTATAGCAGGGGTATGGTCCGTCGCCCGACAACCGAAGGATTGCAAGGATTTACAGGCAGCCACGAGTGTGTTCAATGATATTTTCCGTAAAACGCAATTGTCCAGTTTGAAAGAAGGCGAAAACACTGATAATGCGACATTGAAGCATAACAAGACGAAGAGTTAAGGAATAATTGCCTCCTGAAAAATCCGTATGACGCGGAATACTTAATGAAACAAGAACGAGAGAAAAAAAAAAATGTTGGAATTCGAGAGATGGAACTACATGATAGAGGAAAAAAAAAAGAAAAAATGAAAAAAAAAAAAAAAAAAAAAAAGAAAAAATGAAAAAAAAAAAAACATAAAGACGCAGATAATGATTTGTACGAAATAACAATATTGCAATATATAGTTGACACAATATATACAAAAAAAACAAATGTAGAATACTTTGTATTATGTATGATGTAAGTAGCTTCTAATAAACACGGCGTTTTGTACTATGTAATTTTTAATCACGGCATTTTACATTAGGAGGGATTACATCACTTCACTTTTCCCATTTTTTAGCCAGATGTTTACAAATTTTTAATTTTTCAAATAGCAAATCACATTTCTTTTTTTTTTTTTTTCTTTTCTTTCTTTCTTTCTACACGTATCATACACGTAGATAGATAGAAGATATATATATATTATATATATATATCGATCACACAAATATATATATCAACGAATATTTTATGTTAATATGATAGATCCACGTTTCGCTAATCGTTGGCGTATCGCACCGAGACCTAATATAGAGATCTACAAACACATTAAGATTAAACACGAAGATAAGAGGATAAGAAGGATTAAGAAACACGGGGAGAGAGAGAGAGAGAGAGAGAAAAACGATAAAGATTAATTAACGTAGAATACGTAATTGTAATCATTGACCAGTTTACGCCTACCTTTAACATACCGATTTCTTCGTGTTCCTCTATATCATAGATCGGAAGCAAGTTATATTTTTTAGCCTCTCCTAATGCATAATCTCTTATATTAAAATTAGCGTATCTATAATCATTTCTTCAAATTGATATATTTCACTTAACGCGGGTCAAAAATTGATCAATTCTCTTCGCTTATCTTACCCTATTTCCACACACTCTTTCATATCAGTCTCTTCAGGGATTGGTTCGCAAACGACAATGAATCTTATATTTGGATTAGTGGTACTGTCCAACATCGAACGTAAGATATCGCTTTGCATCGAGTACTTATCCTCGCTTATTCGAAACACTGCCAAACCAATAATTTTTCTTATTCGTTTTTTTTTTTCTACTCGGAAAGAAAAGAGACTTACTTACGTGTCGAGTTACTTACGTTTCTTAAAATGAAATTCGAACGGTTGATTCGGATAGATTGGCTTCCTCACCGAAATCGTTTCCATGTCAGCGCCGCAATAACCCAAGAAGCAATACTCGACGTAAAGTAGTTCGTAATCGGGATTCTGCATAACAGAGGATGTCGGGTGCAGATTCATGCTTATGATTTCGATGGCTATCGTATCCCTCTCGATATCCTGGAAAAAAAAAAAAGAGACGAGGAAATCTCTGTGTGAAATCTCCTCGTGTGAAATATTAAAGAGAGAAATAATTTGAGAAGGGAATTATTACATCATCATCGGATTCATCGATGGTAGGTTCTTGAATTTTCATGGAATCTGAAAATGATTCTCGTGACTAATTCTAATTTATTCACAAAATCAATCGTTAGATATCGATTGCTTAGATACATGCCCTTGGCAGCTCGAAGACTCCGTTCCTTAAACTTGTTCCAATTTTCGTGCATTAGCACGTCGGCCACGTCCTTGATCGTGTCGTTTGATTTCTCCTCGTTCACGTCCAGATCCTGAATTTACATCACGCGAGTCGAGGATCAAAAAACGATGGAAAAAAAATTGATGAATCGAACGAAGAATCTTGAATCGTATTAGTTGTCGTCATTGAAAATTGAAAATTGAATTCCCTTACGTTCTCTAGATCTTTCAAAAAACCCGGCGGCAATTTCATCTCTTTACGTAGAAATCTACTCAAAAGTAGTATTTTTAAATTTAACTTTTTTCCCCTTTTTTCTTAACCATCCTTTGTCACCAACCTTTCGTCAAATTCCTCTTCTTCCGTCGTTTCCTCGTTCGACTCGGTTTTCCATTTAAGGGGGACGTCGTTGATTACAGAGTCCTTTATGGAATCTTTATTTTCCTCATCGGTCTCTTTCATCACGGTCAATTCGGGCATCTGTTCGAGGACGATCGACTGTACCTCGTCAGAATCATCTAAAGATAATGGATTTTAAACAGAATCAACCTTATCTCGTTATCGTTAAAACATATTTTATTATTATTATATCGATCTCTGTACTTGATTCGTAATGAATTTCGGGCTCTTTCTCGGAAACCGTCACTTTTTTCGGCTCCGTTTCCACTTCCTCTTCCTTCGAAACAACTTTCGGAAGAGCAACTTTCGGAACAACAACTTTCGGAACAACAACTTTCGATTCCAATTCTTTCCTCGGTTTCTCCACATCCGACACTATCCCGCGCCTCTTTTTGAAAGCCTCCACCTTCTCGATATCGCAGCTCAACCTCACCCACAGGGACAATTGGCCAAAATTCATCCCGACCGTGCACGGCATCACGCTGTTCACAGGGGCAATGTAGTGGAGCTTGTTCTGAGGATAGTCCAATATATCCTTGATGCACAGCTTTCCCCTGGCCACTATAAAACTTTTGTTGTCCTCCTGGTAGACGTTCACTTGAAATATCACGAATTCTAGAAGGATGTAGTTGAAAAAGGAGAAGAGATCAGGGATTCGGTAGACGAACGATGAGTTGAAGTTCAATTTGGGACACTTGAGGGTGGGCGTATAGGCGGTTTCTTGATTCCAAATGCTCCAACTCACGTACAACGACACGTTACCAAGATCCTTCTCTTGGAAAAGTATCTGCTTAGCCTGGTAACGATCAAAATTTCTCAAAATTTATATCACGAATTTAGGGAAGGGATATGTCGTTTCGTGTTATTACTAACGGATGTTGAAAGTTGCAAGGAAACGATGTGAAGCTCGACAAGTCCCTGACCTTCCCCGATCACCAACGGGAACGAGTCGTTGTTCGAGGTATCGATGCAATCGATATTGGGACATTCCAGGCTGCAATGGGTTTCCGACTCGGATTTACGTTCTCGTTGCAAGAAATTTTGTATCGGGTCCATGGCTTGCACACTCTCCGCAATTTCGTTCATCTAAATTTTCGATCTTTCTTCAATGAACGGGAAATGAACAGAAATATTTCGCCTTACTCCCAATCGTGGCTCACCTCGGTTATAAATTCCTTGTATTTGTCCAAATGCTTGACGTAATCCTGCAACGATGCCGGAAGATTCGTCGACGTGTCCTTCGAATTCTCCGCGTTTTTTTTTTCATTTTTATTCCAAGATCCGTATGGGGAAGCATCATTCTGCAACTGACTTCAAAAGACAAAACATGAATTTCGCGAAACGAAATTCAAAATTGTTCAAAATTTATTTATCGAGATTCGAAGAATTTTAATTGGTCTTTTTTTTTTTTTTATTTTCGATGTTAAAATAATCTCTGCCAATTAATATATTGTATCAACATGTTACCGATTTCACCGAGCCACTGCAGCAATGAATACATTTCCCACCACACTTGAACAGATTGGTACAAGTGCAACTGTTGAACATCTTGATTCGATGACGTTTCTTCGCATTGGAAATCTTTTTCTTTATCTTCTCCTGTTTATAAGGGCTGCAACAAATTTTCTTTGAGGAGGAGATGCTCGACACTTCGTCATTGTACACCGGTGTTTTCACGGTCTCGTTATCGATGTTGGGAAATTTTGGACGTTTCCCCGGACGATAGAGAGTGGACGCCTCCTTGGGTATGGTGCAAGTCAAGGAATACTCTTGAAGAATATTAAACAGTACGGATATCAATTTATTCGGATCTGCCGATCGCTTTTCCAAAGGAATTATCTTGTCTTTCCTACTCTGACGCTGAAGTGTGAGTTCAAAAGTTTCTTGCTTTGCTTTTTTATCCGTAGAACTGTAACACAGTGTCTGACGATAATTTCTAAAGATAACAGATTGTAGATACAATTGAAATTGTTATTAATAATACACGGAAAAGGAAGAATAAGAAATAAGATGATATGTATCAATATCAAGACAGAAATTTATTATGCTGTTCTCTATTAACTATAAATCTTATCTATTATTATAGTTTATTAAAATATATTAGATAATATATATATATATATATATATATTGGTTCGAACGAACACCGAAAAATCTTCCAACAAAAATTCGGAAGCTCTAAAGATTATTTACTCGTCACAATTATTATTATTATTATCATTTATCTAATTTATCTTTAGGAAGAATGATATCAAATCCCTTCCAAATTTCCAATGAACACAAAATTTTTTTTCAATTATATTAAATCTAAATCGTTATATTATCGCAATCACTCGACCGACATAAAAATAAATAAACACAAGACTAGCTAGTAATGAGAACGATCAATCGGACAATCAACAATTAATCAACAATTAATCAAGAATCTCCAAAGAGCAGTCTCTCAAGAGAGACAACTTGCCTTTGTCTCTGATATTGATCCAAAATATCGTAATCAATGTCAGTGGCCGTGCTTCTCTGTTTTATTTGTTCCCCTCTACCTATTTGCGCCTCCTCTAAAAACTTCAACATTTTGTCAGGGCTCAAACTGTAGCACTGCGAATCTGTGATCATAGCGCGTTTCACAGCACTTTCCGAGCACAAGGTTTGCGACTCGGAATTTATTACTTCTTTTATCAATATCTCTTTCTTGGATGCCACGATCTCGTTGTAATCATTCCCGTCCATAACCGTCGTTTTTACAATCTCCGTTTGCATCGATTTATTCTCCACTGCGTTGATCTTTGCATGAGGATTGTACAACCTGTTCTTGTACAAGTCCTCGTTCTCTATCGGTTCGCAACATTTCTTGCATTTCTCCCTTTTCCCCGAGTTTAACTCTTCGTATTCTAATTCGGAACACTTGCGGCACTTTATTTGGGCCTCGAGATTTTTGCACATCAAATCGTGTTTCGTGGGCAATGTTGATATCTGCATGTCGGAGAAACATATCGATATCTGGGCGTCCTTAGACTCCACTTTCTCCGCTTGATAACTCTGGAATAAAATCAAATTAGTTAGTTTCATTGATATTCTAAATAAATTTATCGAATATTAATTGATAAAAAAAAATAATAATTTTTTCCATCGAAAAATGAGGATGAATGAATTTATTCGAAGAGAACAATAACGTTAACTGACCGTTAAATTTTCTATGTTTTTCTGCAATTCCTCGAGTTTTCCCAACAATTGTTCGTTCGAGGTTTGCAGCGCAATGATATTAGCCTGTTCGTTATCGACGGCAGTTTTCAAACACTCTTGATCGTGTTGTTGATCGATCACTTTTTTCTTCAATTCCTTGTTCTCTAACTCCACTTTTGTATATTTCGAGTTCAATATTATAAGCTCCTCGTTGTGTTGCTGCAGTATCTTTACCTCTTTTAACAGATCTTTTATCTGCTCGTTCTTTTCCCGTAACGAAAGTTCAGAATCTTTCGTTTTCAATATTTGCTCGTCGATCTCCGCTATCCGTTTCTTCTCCAATAAAAGCTCCGATGCCATAATCTCGTTCTTCCTAATTGCATAACATCCTTTTCTTAATAATAAATCTACTCAAATCACTTTTTATCTTATAAATAAGATAGCAGCGTATAAAATTTATTTGATCTGATATGGAAATAGATTCTTAAGATAGATAAATTATTTTTATATAAAATTTATTTATCTTAAGAAAAAAGCGGTCAAAAGAACGCCGATGAAGTATAAGCAAAGAGGAATTTACTTCGTTTTCTCGTCGAGCTTCTTCTTCAGATCGTCGATTTGTGCGGTCAATGACCCGTTCTCGTTTTCGGCTGTTAATAGTTTATCGTTTATTTGCTTCATTTCTCGCCAAATCTTTATGTACTCGACATTGTCCGCTACTTTCTCCCTTTGGCAAATAGTAGTATAAGTGGCCACCTCTTTCTCTAATTGAATTATCCGAGTACACATTTCACTTTTCTGCGTTTCCAATTCCTGCTCGACAAATGTACAATTTTGAAAATGCCTATTTTTTTACGATTAATAAATTTAATATCAAAGAGGAATCATATATATATATATATATATATATATATATATATATTTAATTATTTAATTAATTATGTCGATTTTATTACCTCGATTTTTTCAAGATAACTTTGCACGTTGGACGTATCATCGTCTAAACAGTGGCAACATATTTTGGTACGGCTGCTTTCACTACGACAAGTTCTGAAACAAGGATCTCGATTCAGTCATGATGAGTGTGAATCACAGATCGTTATGGATCACTTGTAATTGTAATAGGATGCTAAACACTTACATGCGTCCGGATGACGGCCTCACGCGAGTTTTTGATGATGATCTACTGCTTATCGTATGACTCAGTAGTTGATTTTTCAACACTGTGATTTTATCTTTGAGCTGAAAAAAATCAATTGCAATGTTATCAGATTATCTATTTGAAAATGTATTTAGCTTTGGAAGACATTTCATAAAGAAGTTACTGATGAAATATTTACTCTTTTTTTTTTTTTTTTCTATTCTTTCATTTATTCTTATCTCCATCTTTGGATTTTTTTGTAAAAATGAAAAGAAAATTTAATTTCTTACCTTTGAATTTTCAAGTTCAAGAGCGATTATTTTATTTTTATCTTCATAAATGTTTAAAGCAAGCGAACATGGCCTTGTACTTGCTGTTACTCTCATCAACTTTGTTGCCAATCGTTTAATTTTATCCTCCTGACAATTTGTTAGTTTCTTCAAGTTATTTGCTTCCTCGAGTAATCGCAAATATCTATCCTCCAGTTGATAACGATCGAGTTTAATCACGCAATGCCGATCCCTGGGATCTTTAAGTTGTTTAAAATAAAAATTATAAAAACGAAAAGTATAAATATTATCCTAAAAGACAGATACGAACCTATACTACTAAAAGTATCCGTACAAGAACCTTCTCTGACAGGCAAAAGGTCTCGATTTGGATCATCTGCCATAATTTCAGCGTTATATTACCTAAAACCTATTATAAAACTAATTATTACATTAATATTACGCTAATATGAAAGAAGTTTTAATGAATAATGAAATATTTTTATTTTCATTCAAATACTTAAAACTTTTAAAATTAAGAAATTCCAAAAATTTTAATACTTATTCAAAATTATATATACAATGTATATTTAAATTTAAAATTGAAAAAAATAGATCCTTATGCATAGAATATATTCGTTTTTTGTTTTTTTTTTCAATGCAAATACATGCTATGTCGTATTTTAAATTTAAATTTCTTTCTTTTCTTTCTTTCGTTTCGAAAGCTATTCAAATTTTAGCGGGTAAATCGACGTATCCGGCGATGATTTTTTAATAAGAGACCATTTCTTGATATAAAACTTTATGCAAACAGACGAAAATATTTTAATAAATTACCCTATCTGTTTGTACGTAAACCACGTCTGTCTGAAAATTTGTAGAAGAGATCACGAATGCTATTCGAAGGTTATATTCGTCAAGATTCGTTGAATACAGTAGTTGTCTCCGAAACGAGTGATTGGAATTCACTTCTATATTTTTCCTTTGCTACATCTTCTTTCTTGGATATATTTTTTTCAAAGAAAAGTATATATATATATATATATATATATATATATATATATAGAAATAAATATTAAACATATTTATTTCAATAAGAAAAACAATTTATGTTGCATTCTATTTATAATAATCGTAGCATGTAAGTCATTACATAATTTTATATCTTATTATATGAAAAAAATGTTAAAAATAAACTTGTCGTATAATTATTCACTTTCAACATAAAAAAATTAGATAAATACATTAAATATATGTATTATAATATTTTTTCAGAATAAATATAATCATTTGTTGAGCGTATGCATCACATATACACGTTTAAGTGTATGATTCATCACATTATTGGAATGTGAGGAAGTATAGAAAAATATGTATGTCATAGAGTTGATTAAGAGAATAGAGATACGTATCCCCTTTGTGATGCGTCACCGGGTATATGGGGCAGTGCTTCGATACGCCGGTACAACCTGCACTGCACTAACCTTGGTTTGACATCGCGGAGTGTGCGTGCCAGTGGAAAGGTAAGATGGCGGCGGACGGAGATGTGATTCCTGATCAAGAAAAAGTACGAATAGTTTCGGATTTTATACTGCACTCACCACCAGGCGAATTCAACGAGGTTTTTAATGATGTGAGAGTCTTGTTAAACAACGACAACCTGTTGAAGGAGGGTGCGTCTGGAGCATTTGCTCAATACAACAAGGATCAGCTCACGCCTGTTAAGGTACATCATCGACCTCTCTGATGAACTTTTATAATTTTTTGTGATAGTATCCGGGATATTGTTTAGTATTTGTGGTAATCGAAGGTTACACTATCCCCGGGAAGTGTTGGATCAAATTTCAATGCCTAGTAACATTCCTAATTGAGCAACACGCGTTCGGAATTTCGACAGGTGACATTGACTTTATAGTGAAATTGGAGCGCGATAATGTTCACCTGGCTGATGTGATTGTTTATCTAAAGAATCCTCGAATCGGTACACAACAGTTGCTATGTGAAAATCATAGTGAAATTTTCATCGAAATCGTACGCTGCAATAGGGTTAATTATAGTTACATTTCGTAGTGATTTTAATAGAAAATATTTAAGATTAATCAAATTGATAAAATTAATTCAATTTTGATTTCATTATATATAATTTCATAAAATAATTTTTATTTAATAATTTTATCAGTTAGATTAGATATTAAAGTATATTAAAGTAAGGTTAGATATTAATATAATTCATTATAAGTAGTTTGTATCATGGAATTTTTTAATTTGTGAATTTTGTGTTGATATCTATTTATTTGTTTCATTTTTTTGACTTCAGATTGAAGGTAGCGAATATCCTGCTCTCATAACAGAACATAATGATCTAGGTGGGCAAAGGTTTTATGATGCTCGTAGTAAGCAAAGTTTTAAATATGACCATCTTAGAAAAGAAGCACAGGATTATGAACCATATGAACCAGATTCTGTGGCTGAACCTTGGAGATCAGCTCTTCAAGATGAAATAACAACTTATACTCAAAGTCATTATAGACATGGTGCATGTTCAGTCTTTGGAAAGAGTCAAGGAGGTATTATATACTTTTTTATATTTTATTAAATTTTTTAGTTGTTTGAAAATGGCAATTATAAATAAAAAAATGGCATTCATTTATATAGGTAACATTACCTTAACGGCTTGCATAGAAGATCATCAGTTTCAACCTAAAAATTTTTGGAATGGCCGTTGGCGTTCTGTATGGACTGTAAGTTTTAGTCCAAGTTCTGGAAATGCAGAATTAAGAGGTAGTCTTAAAGTACAAGTTCATTACTATGAAGATGGAAATGTACAACTGGTCAGTAGCAAAGAAGTAAAAGAAAGCTTACCAATCTCAAGTGAAAAACAAACAGCAAAGGAATTAATACGGCTTGTTGAGGAATCAGAAAATGACTATCAAACTGCTATATCGGAAAATTATCAAACAATGTCTGACACAACCTTTAAGGCCTTACGAAGGCAATTACCTGTTATGCGAACGAAAATTGACTGGAACAAAATTGTATCGTACAGTATTGGCAAAGAGCTTAAAAGTCAATAGAAATAGATTTTTTATATAATATTAAGAGAAATAATTAAAAAGCGCATTTTGCTGCATGGGTGAAGTCTGGAGGTGTGATGTGCATGGGAGCAAATATAATGATGCTATATAAAGTTTGGTTAAACATGTTTTGACTGAAACTCATGCATGCCACTCAAGGTTCCTCTGGACCCCTTAATGTATCTTGTTACCAACAAAAATAATAAAAAGGAACGTCATTGTAGTTATCGATTCTTTAAAAAAAAAAAAAAAAAAAAAGAAAAAAAAGAAAAAAAGAAAAAAAAAAAGAAAAAAAAGAAGAAAAAAAAACTTTGACATTTTAACTGCAATATATTCTTTTTTACCAACTTTTTAAAATTCTATATTAACAATTTCTAATTGCTTAAAAAATATATTTACTATCATATTTTTATTTTTAATGAATTTTATTAGCAAATGCTTTGATATAACTTTGAATTCATATGTAACAAAGACTTACATATTGTTTAAAAACATTCATCTCTATGATTAAACCGTCTATTATTTTACAGTATTTAAAAAGAATATCGATTTATATATTAATCTTTAGCTAAATTTATTAGTATTTAATAATTATATTCTTGGGGTAACAGGGATCCTTGGTCTTATTTTTTGTAAAAATTTTAATTATTGAAATTATATTTAATAAATTGAACCATGTAAAATTTGTAATTAATAGCCAAAATCAAACATGAAATTTGGAGTAGAATATTAAAATTTGTTAATGCATTTATTAAATACATTCAAACTATCAATCAGATAATAATCTAACATTCAGTAAACACAAATCATTTGATTTATATTTTTATGATCTTGTGCAATAAATAATATGAACATTTTTGATGAATTGCATTTACTAAAATTATTTGTTATAATTAATCATATGGATTACTATCTTATTGATAAAAAAATTCTACTCCAATAATTCTGAAACTTATAGTTTATAATTTAGAATTGAAATTTAATATTGAAAGATTGAATGCATTCATTTTGATTCATATTGATAATCAACATTAAAAAAAAATATATAAAATATTGCACAGTGGAAAAAAAATTGCTGTCTAACAAGTGCATGTTCAGTCAGCCTAATAAAATCATCGAGTTGAAATATCAGAATCAATGATTATTAAAATTTCAATTCATTAGTTGCACAATGATATAATTTTGTTTAACACTTAAGCCTTGTAACATCTAAAAAGCACAATAACATGTTTAATATATCTTTAAATGAATATTATTATATTGGTTTCATGCTATGTATGATATAATAGCATGCTGGGGCCACAGTGATGTCAAAATATATAATATCAAACAAGATAGATATATCATCTATCATCAATTCACAATTTGGTACAGAATGCCATTAAGTGTTCATAGCATTCAATATACAAAGGAAAACTTCATTCATTATAAATATTGGTGGGCAAGGCCTACTATATTCTTGTCCAATATTTTATATTTCATAAAATATGAATTTATACATTTTTGTTAAGACTTATTGTTTTATGATAAGTATATCTATTATGGCAAATATGTTGCAAAGTTTAATAATACCGAATAAAATAAATGTTAATCATTGCAACTTGATTTCTGTGTTAATCATATTGTATTTTTATGAATCATTTGTATCAAATAATGATGTTGAAAAATCTTTTGGTGCTATCGCTAACCACACATTACACAACCAGACATGTATGCGAAAACGGAAACTAACAAAGTACATAATGCATTGTACATTATAGAATGTAGCCTATAGCCTGCTGGAGCCTTAATCTGTTCACTTTATGTTGAAGGGTATTATGTACATATGTTATTTGAATGAATGAATGCGATGAAGCACACTACCATTTGACTTTTCAAACTCTGGGATTCGAAACACGTTTGTAATATTCATATTTTGTAAGTTACATCGTAATTCAAAGTATTTTATTTAATCATGCTATTTGATATTTAGAAGAAATCTTTGGAAAAGTATATACATTTTAAATATAACAATTTAAATATAAGATCATAAAATCATTTTATCAGTTGTGAAGGAAAAGTTAAAAAAATGTGCAGAGATATAATGCAAAAAACTTAGTATATTAAATATTGCAATAATAAAATTTTATATGTAAATATGATGATACATATTATTTAAAGATTATAATTTGTATTACGTATGTAAATTACAAATGAAGTGTTAAAGTTTCGAATCTTATCAAACTTTACAGAAAATAGTTGCCTATGATACTAAAATTAGGTATTACCTACAATCGAGTGTACCGTAAAATAAGAAACGCATGTCCTTATGTAAAAACTTAAACATAGAATACATTTATCAGTTAAATTATGTATTATTAAATGTTATGATTGATTAAATAAAGTGATATGACACTTTATATTTTGATTATAAACTTAAATATCACATTCAATACAAAACATAAATTTAATTTTATTTTATTATAAATAATATTTAACATCAATAAAATTAAAATATAAGTTATTGATGTCAAACTATCAAACAATCACTAATAATTATCATGTGTCAATAAATGTAAATATGATAATAGAATCATGTAAGGTAGAAAAAAACACGTAAAAAATATGTTATAAACTTTATTTCCAAGTTTTATATAACCTAAACAGCTAATTGAGATATGATGATAAATGAATGCATATAAAAATATGCATTAAATTATCATAACAAATAACCTAAAAGTTTCTTTATTAAAATAATAATAAAAGAAAATATGATATATAAACTATTATATTTAAGATAATTACTTTTTGATATTATTTCGGGACAATTTAAATTAATAAATCTAAAAAGATTTTTATTAACGCTCAATGTAAACAATTATAGTGCACATGTGCTGTGTATAGTCCTGAAAAAGTACTTTCAAATATCAACTATGCAATTTCAAAACTTAAAATGCTTACCTTAATTTCGTAAAACACGTATAATAAAGTTTTGAGACACTAATATGAACATTTCAAATAATAATCTGTTCACATAATTAATAAACAATCTAAAAAACAATTCCACAAATTTTAATATTCATAGCCATGTTTGTTTATAAGACAGTCGTTGCTAACGTGTTAAGAATCTTTGGTCACGGGATACTATCACGTGACTATTGACTATATTGTAAAATAAGTAAATGTGCTTATTCTATTATTAAGTGTTTGTGGAATTTTTGTTTAAATAAATTATTTTTAACTTCTAATTAAATACAATAGTATTTTTTCCACAATGATTTTGATGCCAAAGGATTCCGCAAAATTTATAAATTTTTGTTCTAAAAATGTTTTTGTTGAAAATGAAGGAGTCAAAAATGTTGCTTATGCGGTAAATAATTTTTTCAACATTATTTAAATTATACATATATAAATTTTCAATATAAAAACAATTTTCAATTATAAAAACAAGTAGTAAAATTATATAGTAGATATTACTTATATTCTTTGTTATATTTTTTTTAATTGGTTAAAAAAAATATGATAAAAAAATTTAATATATTTAATTACATTTACAGGTTTTAAAAGGTCTTAAGGATGGTAAAATAAGTGTAAATAATTTTTCTGAATGTCAATTTCATCCTTCTCCTGAAGATCCAAAAGCAGTTGATTGGATATTTATTTTGAATACATTAAATTATTCTTTTTGGAACGAAAAAAATTGTCCAAAATGGACAGTTAATAATCAAACTGGATATTTTGCATTATGTGCTGCTATTAAGAGAGCTATTAATGTAAGTTGAAATTATATAAATTTAAATTTATGAAAGAATTCTATCTATTGTTGTGATATAATGCCTTTTTTAGTATCCTTAATTATTTGACATCTGCACTTGTCTTTTGATGTAGAAGGCGGTGTTATTGATTTTATTGATTCTACTTTTTCTGGAGATATAGTTTCTGACACTTCTTCTAATTCAGGTTTTACATCTGGTTTAATTTCTTTTTTCTTTTTTATTTTTCTTTTCTTTTGTTTTCCATTTTTTACAATTTTTTGAGTTTCAACTACTTTTTTTTCCGTTTTCTTTTCATCTTTTAATTCTTTTTTTAATTTTGTTTTATTTGTTTGTTTCTCTTTGCCTTTTTTCTTTTTTGTTTCAGTTAATTTTTTTGTCTAAAATAATACTATATCTTTATTAGATAAACTTATTTATATAATATATAGTATCATATAAATAACAGAACATATAAAATGTATGCAATATTTGAATTGATTATATAATTTACAATCTTGATAAAAAATGTTGAACATTCTTACCTTATCATTTTTTGTTGCAGCATGTGATTTAGATAATAATTTTTTTTCATCGGTTTTAAAGTCATCCTAAAATTAAAATAGCATCTTAGCAATTTAGAGTAGCATATCTATATATGCGATTTTTCACTTATTAAATTCGTATAAAATATACCTCTTCATTATAAAAATATTTTGGACAACAAATTCGCATTCTCTTTGAAGGCATCTGTCTAGCCAAATAACATCTTATATACATTCTCACATCATGAAAAAGATCTATAAAAAAAATAAACATCAAACTTTATTAGTATATGTGCAAAAAAAAAAAAATAAATAATTCATAAATTTCAATAATATATACTTTTCATTCTTTCTGTTTCTCTTCTTACTTTCTCTTCATATGCTTCTATAAATTCTTTTCGTTGATCTTCTAAGCATTTCAATAGAAATTGTTCCTTTTCAATCTGTTTCTTTTGAAATTCTTGTCTTTCTTCCCATCTAAATAATATAAAAAAAACTTTCAATTCTTTGACACGAATTATTCTATCGTTTTTATACATACTTTTCTTTTACGATTCTCCGTTTCTCTTCCCGTTCTTGTATTAACCGCAGATCCATCATTTTTTTTCTTACACGTTCTTTTTTACTCCATTCCAATAGAGTGTGAATTATTTTTTGCCGTCGAATAGCTTGTGCTGCTTTTTGTTTCTGTTGAATTAATTCAGCTTTCTGTATGCTTTTCATATATCGCATTTGTTGAGCTTCTCGTTTTTGTAATTCTAATAATATCAATCTTTTCTCTATTTTCTTTTTTATTGCCCTTTGTTTTTGTCGTTTTAGCCTCTCAGCCATTTTTATCTCTTTTATAGCAAATTTTCTTAATTCCATCAACCTTTCTTTTTCTTTCAATCTGATGAATTGTTCTCTTGTATTTCATTATTTTTAAATAACAGGTCATTCTATTTATACAGTGTGTCTGGTTTAAATGAAAATGTTTAAAGAACAATTAAATTAGAAATTAAATGGTTATATATAAGATATATATAGATATATATATATATATATATATAGAATATATATATGGATATAAAAAAAAAAATGCTTCAGACACTCTGTATAATTTAATATATTGTTGCGAATATTGAATATATTAGAAATTAATCTTATTTTAAAAGGAGTATCATTAGAACATTAGTCTCTGTTATCTGCATGCAGTAATGTTTCATTAACTATTCAGAATTTCAATGAGGAAGATAAATAAAAATATAACTAACTCCTAAAAATATAACTAATTGTAATATTGATCAGATAAATTTTTCCATTATAATATAATTCATAAACTAGTATTAATTTTTATTACATATTCATTGGTAATGAACGACATTCGAGGAATAAGTTTTATCCAAAGGAATATATCCAATAATCGCAACAATATATGCTCAATATTTTACCTCTTCACTTCCTTCTCCGCCTGATGTTGCGCATACTGTATCGCTTTCTCCTCTATAGATTGTTTCGTTATTCTGTTCAATTCTTTTTTTATACTGTCACAGTGTAACCTCCTCAAATATCTTCTGTACATATTGTAGTCCCGCAGGGAACATTTCGCATCTAGATTCTTAGTAATGAAACCGGCCTTCAACAAATGTCGTATGACATTCGGTTTTGAGAAATGAGGTAGCAAATGTTTGTCGTGAAGGGAATCGTAAGTCCATTCTATCTCATAACCGTAAGGATCGCTCAAGTTGAATTCAGCGTCGGGCGCCGAGATCCACAATCTCTCCCCGAGTTTGCGACGGGCGAAGTTGTAAGCGCCTTCCGGTCCGGGGACCATTGGGATTTTCGACTCTAGAGGCATTAATTTCCATTTTGGCAGGCCAAAATGTGGGATAGCACCTTTCGGTTTAGGGATCGATTCGGAGAATTTCTCCAGACTCCTGATTTTATTCGAAAAATTACGTTACATATGAGAAAGAGATCTCCCGTTACTCGAGTCACGTGTACTCACGTGGGCCTTTTAAGACTGATTATATCAGTCGTATACTGTTCGCACGATGGATTCATCTTACTCGTCGAGAAGTAATCTTTCCGATTACTTAGAAATTTCTTAACGTACCCACCCTTATGAATTTAATAATAATAAACAGCATATTGCGGTTAACATTAGAATTTTGCGCGATATACACGTAAAATGTCACTTTCTTCGTTTTCCACGTTACAATCTAGCTTCTTTTGTTCGTGGATTATTTGTCTCGGTCGTTTCAAAAATACTTCGACACGTCTGTGTGTTTCGTTCGTTTCGAAAGAACGTTTAATTATTGTTGAAATTCTATCGATGGATGTGCCCATTCTTTCTCTTCCTCTTTTTCTCTCTTTATTTCTCTCTCACTCTCTCTTTCTCTCTCTTTCTCTTTTTTTTTTTAAACGATTTACTTCGAACAGGAGGGGAAACCTATAGTCGATCCCAAGTATTATTCTCAAATAACGAGATCCGAAGCTGAATATATTTTTCGTGGCGATACAGAAACTAACATTCCGCTGTTAGACGAAAGAGTAAAATGCTTGCGAGATGCTGGAAAAGTTTTATTAGAGAAGTATCAAGGTACATGCTTGAAATCATTTTCCTCACACATCATCACACACATTTACGTACACGTTTAAGAGTTCTGGTGCAAAACTTTACCGACCTTCGTCGAGGCGGAAGAATATATTTTTAATGAATTAAATTCAGGTTTCTCGATTCCCTTTTAGAAGATTTTTATTTACCAGGCTGTAAAGTTATACACTAGACTATACCAAATCTTATACTGTAAACAGAATTTAAAAACCCTGTTAAAATTTGAGTTGAACGTTTTGTTCACATTTTGTTATTAATTGTTCATCAATTCCATTTTTATTTCTAGGCACTTTTGTTAACTGTGTCAAATTGAGCTCTCACTCGGCTCAGAATTTGCTCAGATGTATCGTGAAGGAATTCGAATCTTATCAAGATGAGGCAGATTATAAAATTCACAGAGGTAATCCTTATCTTAATCCGACGAAGAAGAATCGTATTAAGAAAATTATTTCACGAAAGGGAACAAATAAGATAATTTTATTGTTCTTGTTTTTCAGTCAGTTTTTACAAGAGGGCTCAGATACTGGTGGGCGATATTTGGGCCTGCTTCAAAGGGGAGGGGATTGGAAAATTCTTGGACATAGATTATCTCACCATGTTCGCCGATTATCGTATTCCCCAAATCCTCCTACATTTTGGCGCTATTCGTTACAGCAACGCTCTCATGAGTAAGCTAGAATCTGGTAAGTCTTTTTTTTATCAGTTATTTTTTTATCGCGTTGAAAATTGAAGACGATAAAGGTAAGTGGAGACGATTAGCTTATTTGGATAGCACGGTATTTGATATTTACAGATATAGAGTTAGAAAACGGTAGCGATGAGGAAATTGAAATTCGTGGTTGCACGATAGAAGTGATCGAACGAGTCAAATATGAAGTAAAAGATCTAATCGAGCGTTATATTAAAGAGAAAAACAATCAGTTAAAATCAAATATTAATTCTATTCTGATCGATCATTTCCTGTGGAATTATCGGCGAGAACACGAAGTTGAATTAGAAATTGTACCGTATCATAAAACCAGATGCATATATTATTGAATATTCGAAAAAAAAAATATATATATATATATTTGAAAATAACGTATCAATGCAATAATTTTACAATTTTTTATAATTCTTTGAAAGAGATAGCATTTTTATTATTGCGTTGAATACATCATCCATAAAGGACACTTGACAATTGGACAGACACACACACACACACATACACACACAGACATATGTATGTGCAAATATTCGAATAAAATATGCATTATACTTTAACAATTTTAATCTCCTTAGTTTTTCTCCTAATATTGTCTTAACAATCCTCAATCCGTTCTTGTTCTCGAAAGTTTTTTTTGAGGGCGAAAATTCAGTTTTATACTCTTTTTTTTTTTTTTTTTTTTTTTTTTTTTTTTGATAATAAACAATATATTTCTATATAATATCGATATAGCACAATTTCAGTTACACAGATAACGTAAGAGATTATTCCATACAAACTTCGATTATTTTATTAAAGAATTTTCGTTGCCCGATCGATTTTCTTAATTTAAATATATATATTTATATATATATATATATACACACCAATATATGTATATTTAGACGTCAATAAATAATAACAGTATTTATGCAATACATGAGAATGCTATAGAATAAATTTATATATATATATATATATATAACTTTGTAACTATGTTAGATTTTTTTTTTTTTTTTTATGTACAGAAAATAATTTTGATATTTTCGACTTTATATTCCGGTATATATTTACAATTATTTATTTATTGCGAACGTGTAAAATTTGGTGGTGGAAATTTTTTTAGATAGATCAGATTCTCAAAATGTTTGCCGTTCGAATTCAAATTATTCGCATTGTTTCGAAAACAACTACGCAAAAAATATTCTCTTTGGCTAATCACGGGTTCGTATCATTTGGCACACACATCGCATCGACATTTCATCGTCGCTTTGAACGCAATCGCTTTTGTAAATTAATCGATCATTGAGCCTGTATTGTTTCATACAATTAATCGACTCCTTTTGTTGGCATCGTGTTAAAACATTCTTACGTTGAGCAAGGATGTTAACCACTGTTTCCAACTTCTTCTCATTAATTGGTTTTTTCATTAAATTATAATTAAAAAAATAATTTCGTATTAAAAAAAAAAATATATTACTGGATTCCTTGTTTCAGAATTCTGTATACGGAATATATACCACTTTAATTTGATTCCTATATTAATTCCTCTTTTTTTTTTTTTTTTGACAAACGTGCACCAAATTTAAAGCAGACAGATACGCTTTACATCTTTTTCTGCATCTGTTCCCAGAATATTATATTCGATTTCAATTTTCCCGGTAGAATCACGTTCGTATCGTTAAACACATCGTTCTTCGGTTGCACTACTTCCATTTGACTCTCGCCTACTTTGCATTGTTCCATAACGACGTGGCTAGCCGGAGGTGAAGTAACTTTGTTTGGAATTCGCCTCAAACCTTCTCGAAATTGTTTCGAAAGCGATCTGGCGGTTAGGCTGTGCATTTGCCTTGGTGTTTCAACTATTTGAATTTCTGGCGTCGAAGATCTCTCGTTGTACATGTTACATGATTTCGTTGTCTAATAAAAAAAAATATATATATATATATACGTATGTATATATTAATAAATATAATCAGTAGTATAATTTAGATATTTAATATCTAAGTGTATCGATCTATAATCGTATTATAATTTTTACTATATTCATTTATTTTTTTTTTTCTATAATCATTAATCATTCAAACACTATTCTCACCTTTGTAACAGGGACGTGAACGTGTTCACTTTGCTTACTAAATACCTCAGCAAGCCTTCTGACCGATGGCATCGGCAACACCTTATTATCAAACTCCTCGTCGCTCGAACTCTTCTTCTTCGCGTCGTTCAACGACCGATGACTCTGCGTGCCCTCCAAAGAATTATCCCCATCGTTCTCCGACCCGTCGTCGATCGATGACTGGCTACTCTTAATATTAACACTCTTCTGGTTATAATTGTTCGCGAGATTCCTCACCGAACCGGTCTTAATCACTTCGAACTCGTCGAACGAGTTTCGATCGTACTCCTCCTCATCCTCCCTCTGGCTTGTCCTGCTCGAGTAACACTTGGTGATGTTCGGCACAGATTTCGCGGGCCTCAATTTGAACTCGTTGTAACTCTCGTCCTCGAATTTGTTGAGCGTCTCCGTGCTCTGCGTCAAGCTGTTGTCCCCGGATCCTCGATCCTCGATCTCGTCTTGATCCCTATCGTGATCCTTGTAACCCTTCTGCCCTTGCGACAAATTGGCGTACCTAGCAACCTTGAATTCGTCATTGTCGACGCTGTTCAGTTGAATGTTTGACTGGGTACGTCGAATTCCGTCGTCGTAGCCGAAAGATCTCAGATCCAACTTATTCACAACCCTCGGGGTCGAAGTTCTGATTCTGTTGGAGCAGAATTCATTTTCGAAACCGTACGCCTTCAGATCGATCCTCTTGATCTTCCGCTGGTTTCTCTCGGAGTTGAACATTTTCGTTTCGATCACGGTGTTGGTGCTCTCTTGGTTGTTCAATTTCGCGTTTACCTCGTTCTTGCTGTTCTTCCTCTCGTTCTCCAGAATCTCCTCCATCGATCTTTGCTCCTCCCACGACCTCTGACCCTCCATCGATCTCGAGGAGAACCTCTCCTTTCCTTTCTCCCCCCCTTTCGAGGAATCATCCTGCCCAGATCCTGCCAGATACTTGCTCTCCACGTTGTTGTTTTGCCACTTAGCCACTTTGGATTTAACATCGTTGCTTCGGTTCAACAGGGACTCCGTTTCCTTGTATTGTGTTTCCTCCTCCTGGAACAGAAAACGATCCTGAATCAATCCAAGGGAATCAATCCAACCGTTGCTATCAGTTGTATTTTTTTTAGTTCCATAAAGTCTCGATCCACTTTTGCAGCGATTAGTATTTCAATCTAGGAATTAGTTTAATGCATAGATTTAAAGCGTCGATTATTGTTATAATCATGCAGTGAGAAAGAGTCTAAAAAAATTGTTAGTTGCGAGTCAAGTAATGGAACGTCTTGCGATGGAAAAAAAAATCTTTACGACTATTTCTTTTTTTTTTTTTCTCTCATTCCTTCTTTTCGATCCTCGATGAAAATTCATGCTGATTCAATCAGTCAACAAATTTATGCTCATCTTGTGTAACATGCAAACCCTTGAGATATCGTTTTGTTAGTCGACACGCATCAAATTGGAAATGCATGTAAACGGTACTTACCGATCCGGTAAAGGCAGCTATCATGCATGTGCAATGTGCATAGAACTTCGTACTAATAGAAATATTTTTTTCTATTATTTTTTTTCTTTTTTTATTTTTATTTTTTTTTTTTTTTAATCTTTTCTTAAGCAGCCTTTTCTATGGTCTACGTGTACTATATACAAGTAAAATCATTTTTTTTTTTTTTTTTATATATATATAAGGTCGATACATGACTGGTGCGTGCGATCTACAAGAAAGAGTCAAAAAGATTTATTTACAGTTCGCTTGTTACAGAGATTGTCTTATTCCTCTGTTACGTCTTAATTAATTAAAGTGAGAGCTACTTGTTCAAATTCACCATCAAATTGTTAAAAAAAACTAACGAGTAAGAGCGATTAAAAAGTCAAATTGAAAATTTTAATTTGTTAAAATTAATCGTAGGAACGAACAACACCTACACCTTTAAGATATAAATGTTAAAAGAAAAATGTGTCATGCACTTTTCGGCCACAAAGTCACAATTCACTCAGTTACTTTCATCAGAAATAAAATCTACTTAAGATAATTATAATATATATATATATATATATTATATTATATTACATATAATATAATATATATATTCGTACAATAAGATCTCTCTTTATAATTTATTATATTAAAAAAAATATAATAATAATCGTTATAACGTATTAATCTTGGATTCACTCTTTAGACACTTTTCTAAGGAACTTCTCGTTGACAATATGGCACTGCGTACGAGGTTCGGATAAAATTGTATAAAAAAATATAAACTTTTATAATATATACGCGAAAGAAAGTTTTCTCATTCGAATTAACTTAATTCGATCAAACTACTTTTCACCATATCGTCAGATCGCTCAAACTTCTCACACCCACGTATTTGATCGATTCCGAGGCTTTTTGCTTCTTTTTCCCTTTCCCTTTGCAACGAAGATCCTGCAAACTTTCGAAACTTTTCTCGACGACCTCGGGCACGATGGGCGGTTCCAGCTTCAAGCAACTCTCGTTTTTATCGTTATCCGGCGACCGATGCTTCGCCGATCTCCTCGCGTTGTTGTTGAATATCTTTTTCCTCGACGTGTTCAAGAAGTAATCGTTGTCCAAGTTCGATTTCATTTTCCTGCACGTATCCTTTTGCATCGCCGCTTTGTCGGCTCGCGATTCGATCTCTTCGTCTTGCCAATCGTCGTCCGTGGACGACGACGAATAATACGCGATCCTTGGCTGCCTTTTGTACAATTTGTTGCATTTTCTTCTCGGTTTTTTATCCAGATATTTCGCGCTTCTCTCCTTCCCCTCGGAATTGTCGCTTCGACAATCGGTCTGTCTCTCCTCGTTCGACGTGTCCTCGCTCGTTCTTCCCTTCTCTCGCAACAAGGAATCGCTTTGAGACGTCCTCATTCCTTTTTTACCGTTCCTCGTGGACTGTGATCTCAATGTCACTCTTCTATACATGAGAATCCCCCTCCTGTCCACTCTTTTGCTCCCCTTTATGCCTCCAAACGTTTGAAACTTGAACCCGGAAAATTCGCCAGGATCGAACAATTCGTCAGATCTGTCCAACCTCGAGTTATCCTCGTCAGAATCGTCCAACTCCTCGATCAACGCATTCTTCTTTATCCCGCCAAACGTGTTGTACTTGTTATAACCGTTCGAGTTGAAATACCTCCTCCCGTTCAACGAAACGATCTGCTCGTCCCTCACGTTTTGGAAAACGTGATCGTCGATTCTCCACAACCTCCTCCAACAATAATCCCGTCTCTTGTTCACATTCAGATCGCTCGTATCGACGGATGACATACCCGAGTCACGATCCGACTTGAGATTATTAGATATCCCCTCGAGATCGTGAACTATTACAGATCCGTCTCGAATTTCTTCCGTAATCTCGTTCACGTCCTCGATATCGTCCGTTATTTCGTTCGTTTCCACCACTTTCTCACCATCACCTTTCCCTAACGATAACGATTCGTTTCGATTCTTGAGATTTTCGTGAACACGATCGGCTGATTCGGCATCATCGAGTTCCATTCGTAGAAGAGGGTTGACAGCAAAGTTCGAACTGGAGTACGGATCGCGATAGGTCCATCTAGAAAGGCTGCCGCGCAGGGAAGCCTCCTCGAACTTTTCGAGCTGGAAACTCACCTGTTGATCCTGGTCCGCGATCCCATTGAAGCTTGATCGTTGGGATAACGAGCTGCTCGGTCTGCTCGTCGACGTCGAGAAGCCCGACGATCGTCTCCCTTTGTTGTTCGCAGACGGCTTCGAATCGTTCGTGTAACAGTCCCCGGCGGATCTGCGCATTTCGAAAAATAAATTTTTATGCATAAAAAGTTTTTGTCACGATGGAATAAGCTTTTTGGAAGAGGGGGAGAATTCTAATCTAAGAATTTTTTTTTATTTTCAATTTTTCTTCACCTTATATTTAGTTCTTGGAATAGTGAAACGTCATCGATTATTATATCTGACGATCTTCTTTCTTTTTTATTCGCTGATGATTTTCGATTTTTCTCGTAATAATCCTCGACCGATCTAAACAATTCAGAAATTGGTAGAGAAAGAATTGAATGAAATTTCTTTTTATATGTTGAGAATTTTTATTCTACGTCTTTATTTTCGGATATTATCTTTGAATTTCTATTTAATTTTTGGACTGTTACGTAAATACAAATTGTGCAATGCGATTCTTACCCGGGATTGTCCAACGATCTTCTTCCCTTCTCGTTTACCGACGCTTTTTGATCGTACACGCAATAGTCCCCGGCAGATCTACACGTTTCAAAATTTCGTGAAGAAAGATTCAAGAAACTTCTAAGATTCGTTAATTTCTTTTTTCCACTCGCCTTCACACAATTACCTTTGTATGCTTTCGTCTCGGAATGTCGACAGCACGTCGTTCAAACTCCCGCTGCTCGTTGATAACTCGTAATTTCTGAATTGTGAAAGTGTTATCGTTAGATTAGAATTTAATTTCAAAATTGTTGCGAAAAAAGAATTATATATCAAATCTTTTACCCAGGATTGTCGGACGATCTTCTCCCTTTCTCCTTCGCCCTCGTGTCGTAATAATCCCCCATGTTTCTACGCATTTAGGAAAGAACACAACAAGTTCTTCAATTTTTCAATTCCATTTTGCAGGAAAAATTTTCAACGAAAGGAACATTCATTTCACTCACTCTTTACCTTTGGATATTTAATTCCCGTAACGATGACATGTCATCCGTATCCGTTCCGTTGCTCAATTCGTTGTGTATTCTAAACGAACAGGTATCATTCGGATCGTGCGTGAAAAATAAAGATAAATTATACGAAGAAATATCGATAAATCATACCCGGGATTGTCCGACGATCTTCTGCCTTTCTCATTCACTGATCCGTTCACGTAATAATCCCTGCCGAACCTATACAATTGAATTTTTATTACGTTTGGCTTTTATGGATTGAAAAATGACTTTGTAAAATGGGATGGAGTAATTCTAGCTTTGGAAATAATTTTTTAGAGAAACGATATATCTAATCTTGCTGATAAATATATATGTTAAAAATCGCGAGTTTTTCTTCAAAATCTATGGCCAAGTTCTTGGAATAATTCACATTTCTCTTTACCAAAAAACGATTCCTCACTTCTTTAAAAATTATTCACTTTTACAAGTGAAGATTTTCAATCTAACTCATTCCTAACTTCTCAACACATTTATTTTCTATTAGAAAAATCCCCCCCGCGAATAATTATGAAACGAAATCATCAAAGTCACGAGATCTATTTGCCATCGCTCTGAAAATCATTAAGACCTGATCTCTATGAATCGTTGGATGGCAAGATGATTACTTTCTGTGGATTAAATTTTGCTAATATATACTTCATCATAATTTAAACGTTTATTGTGTTAAATTATAAATTTGATTCATTATAATAATAAGATTACTTTTGCTTGATAATTTTAGAGAGAAAATTGTAATAAATTTTTCTTTACTTTTAGACATTACCTTTGCATATTTGATTCTCGAGATGTTAACACGTCAAGCAAGTCCGTTCCATTGCTCGTTGACAATTCGGTGTAAATTCTACAAATATTATTCAATAAAAAAAAATTACGAAATCCAATGGGAGGAAGAATTATCGCATATCTTACCCGGAATTTTCCGACGATCTTCTCGAGTACTGCCTCTCCCACAACCTCTTTTGAATATTCTCCCGGCTGTACGGATTGTTTTCGATAGGCGGAGCATTTTCCCATTTTTTGTGCTCGCGTTCGGCGATCGAACCTGTATTTTTAATCGCAAAGAAATTTGTAAAAATCTCAGTACTTTTCTCGATTATCTCGCGTAAGGAAAAAAAGAAAATGATAAAGAAAACGACGGAGAAAGAAAATTTGAGATTGACCTGGCCTCGGAGGAGTGGCAAGTCGGACCTCTTCGTCTGAATTCTTGCTCTGCTGGGACGGATGCGAAGCCGATTCAGCTTTGGCGGACGCCACAGCCTCTCGGCATTTGCTGCACAATGGAATGTTGAAGGATTGTTACAGTATCATCAGTAAGAAGAAAGTTCTACGCCGTTTTTACAGACCGTTAACGGTTGACGTTACGAAACGAACCTAGCTTCGACACGAACTAAACAATCGAGAAATCTCGAATTCTTCCATCTTCCAACTTTTCAAATAATTCAATTTCAAAAGAGATTTTTCGAAAAACTTTATTATATGTCCTTGTAAATGAAACTCGATTTAAACAAAAATTTACCTCTCCTCATTTTCCATCGTCGAATCCATCAGTGGCGAAAAATCGGACGATTCACTCTTCGTCAAGCTGTCCAAGTGCCTTTGGGTCGCGATATCGTAATGCTCGGTGTATTCGCTTTCTTGTTCTTGAATATCCTCGGCTGAATTTTTCGCCGATGAAAATAAAACGCACAATTTAATAATAAATAGAAAAATTACAGTTTATTTAATTACTCACCATGAAAGTCGACTTTTTGTTGAGCGAACGTTGCTTCCTCCTCCACACTGTCCACGTCGTTCACGGCCATCAACTTCTTCTTCGCGCACTCCAACGAATCCAGAACGTTCTTCTCCCGCGAAGAATCTATCGATTCCAGGTTATCGTTCCCCCCCAATTCTCTCAGTTCCGCCATGGAAATTCTCGGGGTTGACGTCGGCGTCTTTGGCAAGTCTAGCAAGTTTTCATCGGTCGTGGAAATTGCGAATGGTTTCGAGCGATCCAATAAATTATCCCCGAACGGTTCACCCTTCTCCAATGGAGAATCGAATTCGATTGAATTCTCCTCCAAATTTCCCGTCTCGTCCATTTTCGATGCCTCATTCTCGATTAAATTTCCTGCTTTTGGAACAGTTTTAGAACGATACCCCTCCTCGACCTCTTTGGCTTCGACCTCTTCGTTTCGTTCCTCACCCATTTCGATCCTTCGATCATTCAAGCCTTGAATCTCGATTTTCGACGGATCGACGAGGGGGTGGTATTGGTCCAGATCATTCTCGAACCTTTTCTCGTCCGGGGTTCGCGGCACCACGTTGCTTATCGCCTCCATCAGCTCTTTCTCGATGTCCTCGTCCGCCTGGGCTGAAGAACATTCGGACAGGTCGGAGGTGTCTTCCGCGTCCTTGTCGCCGATCAGAGCCTTGTAATCGGCGCTAGGATTCGGTACCAACATGGCCACGGAGTCAGCCTGCTGCGTCTGGACCTTCTTCTTTTGGAACAACCAATTCTCTTCCCAAGACTCGACAGGGAATACTAAATCCACGTTGGTCGGCGTGTCGATCTCGTCTTGGCTGTCCTCCGATTGAAAAGCTGCAATTGAGTCCTCGTTTCAGTAAGCAAGCATTTTGTTGATCCGATAAAATTGTGCAATCTTTGATAAATTGTATTCTAATATTTCGATTATATTTTATTATATGCCAAGATACGAATCACTGCATTTATTAAATTTATATAATTTATATACTCCTCCTTCCCCTTCCTTTATAAGAATTACTCTTTATCTCATTTCAAATTGTATTATATAAATTTCTTACTTAATGGATTACGTCGTAGAATGCAATTTTCACTTTTTATTAGTAACACCGTCGAAAGTTTAAAAATAAATTTAATTCGCTTTGAGAATCATTGCATAAAATATAAACATCCTATATTTTTTTTTTTTGATCCTAACAATGTCGTTGCTGTGATATTCAATCGAAAAACGGTATGTTAACGAGTAATCATTAATAACACTGACAATAGCTGACTGACCGATTGGAATATGCAAAACGTTGCCTCGTATGATCAGCAAAAATATCGCATGCTCGAGTATTGTCCACGTATTTTTGCAAATGGAGGGAAACGAGCGTATTCGGCATATTTGAACGAAATTTAAATTAAATTACGCTTACGATCGATGATGTCCATTCCAAGTTCAGGAAATGGCACTCGATGGGCATTCTTGACCGGCAAAACAGATTCCCTGGAATCCTCGTCCGACGCATACGTTGTGGTCACTTCCTCTATTCGTTCTTCTATCTGAAACGAGCGAAACATCTTTTAATAAAATCTAAATACAGAGAGTGGATTTAATAAAAAATGAAAGAGAGTGGACGATGCTCGCAACTTTTAACATTTTATATATACCGTTTTTTGATTTTCTTTTATCGGTTGAAATTGCCACGCGTGTTTCAACACGAAACATCGTGGTCTTATTTCGTTATGCTCGCTTATCATATTCGCTTATCGGTTGATCACCCGACCCACCTACAAACCTAATCTCGAAATTTCTATAAAAAGACTGATGTTTTTCAAATTTCCTTTTTTTTCGCGTGTATTTAAAATTTAAATGCGTTCTCGTTTACTTTACGATAATTTTTTTTTTTAACATAGATAAGTAGTTCTAAGTACTTCGTTCAGTATTTTCTTCTAAAATTCGAGGGATAAATTTTAAACTTATTTTTCGCGTTCATTGATCCGTGAAATCGTTTGAAACGAGTTTGGAAAATTTGAAAACGATCTTGACGAGTCGTATATAATATTGCTTCGACCTCGAAACGATCCAGAAAGAACGGACTCTTTTCTCCGGAAGAGTTTTCGTTTCTTTCGCGAGTTCTCCGGAGGTTCTGCCTCCGTAAAAGGATCGCCTACCGTGAGAGATAATGACTCCGGTTGGTTTCTAACGCGTCTCGAGCTAGATGCACTGTAGTTGCTGGCGCAATCCTCCTGGGACAACGGTTCCAGCCTGCCTTCTTCGACACCTTCGTCGAGCCCTGCCTCGCTTTCACCTGAAAAACCAAATATATGTAATGGATAAAAACGATTCCTCTTGGATCTCCTCCTCTCATCCTCTTTTTCACTCTTCTCGTTCAAACTTCTTTAAAATAACTCGAGAGAAGATTTTAATTCCATCTTTGAGATTCATAAAATGCATCAACATCGACTATAACGCTATTGTAATTAACTGTATAATTATTAACTATTTATACATGAAACTGTAACAAATATACTTGTACATTTATTCATCCACTTATTCTTTAAATCATTGTTTCTACTTTTTAATTATTGTTTCTACTTTTCGAATCGTATGATTCGCATCACACGATAAGATATATCGCTCAAGGGTTTTCCATTCACAATTCACATCAGAAAAATCAAATTGAATTCTCGAATACTTTTGAAAAGTTCGCAAGGAATCGGTGTTTGAACAGGAAACGTACAGGTCGGTGCATATTTCGCAGGCACGACGATCTTTCCAGTGAGAACGTTGCTATTCCCGTCCACCTCTTTCTTTTGGTATTTCTCGATGACCTAGAAAATCCATCGTTCGCTCATCGATTTTATCCACTCGCTCGATTCTCGAGCGAATTCCACGAATTCCGTGAACCGGAGCCCGAGCCTCTCGAGAAGAGAGAGAGAGAGATGGGCTCCCCCTCCTCCTCTCTCCTTCCCCGAGGGATCAGCCTCCGAGAAGCGAATATATTTTTCTGTAACCTTGTTGAGGATCGTGGTGGCGAGCACCTCCTCGTAACTGTTCTCCACACCGTTCCTCTCCTCCTGGATCCTTCCGCTCCCGTCGCAACTTCCGAGACCGGGCAGTCTCTTCGCCTCCTCGACGACACGCTCCACGATGTCGCGAAGCGTTTGCGCCGTGCTTCCCACATCCGTGCCAGATTTGTCTGAAAATTTTTCATCGCAATCTGTGTTAGAAAAATTTTTCTTTTTTCTTTTACACACCGTGGAATTTATTTCTTTTCTTTTTTTTTTTTTTTTAGACTGGAATATCTAACCGCGAAAGTGAGACGAATTGTCGGAGGAAATATTCTCGTAAAATGCACGAAATTTGTGTCAACGCGAGACGAATTTTAACGACAGATGTACACGCGCTGCATATCGAGGCATATGAAGAAATTTCCCCATTTTTGGAATTTTCTTTACCAGCCAGCCAGTGCAATTCTTTTTTTTTCTTTATATCTATTCCGCAAAATTCGCGAATAGATTTCAGCAGAGAAATAATTTTGCGTTAATAATTCTTTTAAGAAAGAGAAAAAAGAACTCGGTCAATCAATAATTCGATAATTCAAACTTTCCTTTCTTTCCTCTAAACCTCGAACTCTCGTTGTTCGATCAACCGCCCATCCACTCCTCCCTATATAAATATCGACTTATCCCTTAATTCTATATATATTCTTAAAGAAGAAGGCTAGAAGAATTCGAGAGGAGAATTCCTCTTTGAAAAGGAAATAACGCGGCGAGAAAGGGTTAAACGAGTGGAAGGGAGAGGAGGAAAAGCGGCGATGCCGTACTTTCATCGGCAGGTATCGGTGATCGAGGCATCCCGTTTGGCCGCGTCTCGGCGACGCTTCAAGGTAATTTCACCGGCTCTCGCGGCCTTGTCAGCAATTCCTTCCTTCCTTCTGCGCTATCGGGAGAAATTCGACACGACCTGGTGAACTCTTTTCGCGGGAAACTCGGTACGGAGGAGGAGGAGGGCAGAGAGAGATGTTTACCTCTTGGAGGATGGGTCTCTCTCTCTCTCTCTCTCGACGAGATAGATATTGAGTTAATGGGCAAAGTTTGTCATGTTGACAGATTCATGGGGGAAGAGATCGAAGTGTGTATATATATATGGAGAAAACGCGCGTTCCTACGATTTATCACGTTCCCGGTCATTGATTTTTCTTCTTCTGAACCTTTGTTCGGAACGATTTCGAAGGACGCGGTTAAATAAATTTTTCTTAGCCGGGTTCTTTTTTTTTTTAAAAATGATAATTTTATGCCTTGATGTCTTAATACTTTGGCGGTGGTAATAAAATAAAACGAAGAAGAAGAAGAATTGTAAAAATAATAACTCGGAAAATAATTATTCTCTTATCATTAAGATTTTCGTAATATCTTCCAAGAGTATCCGAGAGTGTTGGGAGTAACATACTTTCAATATTTTATTGCCAATAAATTTTAATAGTTGTGGTAGTCGTAACATTTAAAATATAATGTTCATAAAACTATTTCTGACTGCTTATCTCTCTGTAAAAGGGTTAAGGATGCCTGCTACAAAGACATCATAAGGTTTGACCGTAAACGTAATATCTTGTTTTTGTAATTGAAAGAGATGGAGAAGAGAAGCTCAATGGAAAAGAGAAATATTTTCGATGAACGAAGAAGAATTTCTTATAACAACTCCTTTTCCGTATAATTTTCTACGAATCTCTTCTTTTTTTTAAGCTCGTTTTAAAACATTCTCCCACGCCAGGAAATTAATTGCACACCAACAAGGCCGTCTCATTGTTTTTTCGATCGCGATCGACGCACGATTCCATTTAAATTCCATTTATGTCTATCTATCTATCATCCGTTCAAAGTCTAAGTTTAGCCGATTTGCATCAACGCGTCCTCGAACGAGAAGAACGTATCATTGGTCGATGAGCTTTCTAACCCTGATCTCTCGCCAGAAGGTGAAGGTCGCGTACATTTATTTCCATTCTATCATTTCGACCATCATTGGCGGATGTTCATCGATCGCCCCCTCTACTCGCCTTTCGATCAATCCTCCTCGATTTCCCACATCGTAACCTGGAAACTACTACTCACTCTGTGGAAATGAAGAAGTTATTTCAAGGGAAAAGTGTTTGCAAAGAGACGTTTCTTTGACAAGATTTCTTTCAAGGAAATAACAATTTTTCTCTCTCTCTATTTTCCTGCTTTCAACTTTCCAAGTATTTCCACGAAATTCACGAGAATCGAATTAGTTTCCAATACTGATTTATATTTTTTATAATTTTCGATCCACATGAATAATAAATTTATTATTGATCATTAATCAAAAGCGTGCACGTTAATGCGAATATAATCATCGATGAATTTCCACAAAAAAAGAAAAAAAACTTTATCCTCTCTTGAATCCATCAGTTCGATCAACGTTTCCTTCAACGACCTTCGCGTATATTTTTCTTCTATTCCCTCTTTTAATGAACGCAATATATATTCATAAATTGACGCAAACAATCAGCAAAGCGTAATAGAAATGCGCGTAAAAGAATCGAGGCTCAAGGATGATCGTGCCAACTATGATCGATTACAACTATCTCCGCCGTTTTGCGAAACGTGGCCATTTATCGGTGGCTCCGCTCCGCTCGTTTTTCCCGAACTTTCTAATCGCTGAATATCAGCGGGTGAATCTCGAAAGGGAACGGGCGACCGTTGCATTCCGAGACGCTTCATTTTCTTCAAAACGACAATCGGCGAAATCGAAATGCATGTCGCGGTGAAACGTCACTCACGTAACGGAATTATAGCGATTATCGTATACTTGGTGTATGAGGTATAATCGCTCATGCAAAAGAAAAGAAAAAAAAAAGGTTTCTCTTCTCTTGCGTCGAATAACGTATTGGAAACGTGGCCGATCGAACAGGAAATCGTCACCGTCTATGATTTCTGCTTAACTCGATTAATATTCCGCGAAAGCTTAACGGATAACAACTTCTATAAAAATAGAATTTCTATAGAAATATTCTAAAAATTATGAAATCGCGATTCCTTCGCGATGATTAATTTAATTACTTGGAATCGGTTTCTATCAGATTATTGAAGGACGAAGTTTTTATTGATTAACTTTTTTTCGAAATTCCAAGTTAATAACCCGAAGGAATTTTATTATTAATTCGATGATTGTCAGAGGAGGTGAGAGTCGATGGACTTTGGACTTTGTTAAATTGGAAATTCAATTAATATTTCAATATCGCCGTTCAACAATCGCACGTGAAAAACAGATACGGATTATTAGCCATTTACATTCATTTAAAAAAAAAGATTACCATATATCTTGCGTTCTTGGAATAATAAGTCCGCTTCTTAACTGATAAGAGGGATGACGTAAACGGTGTACGGACGTGTTGCAATTCGATTGCACGAAAGTTGTAATGAAATGAATTTTGATGGCCGAATAATAAGAGGGGAAAGAGATTTGAGAATGAGAAACTAATTTCGCATGCCTTTTTTTATAATTATAACTCGTTTCGAGAATAAAAGGAGGGAAAAGTGGATAAATTTCTTCTTTCTTGATTTTTACCGTAGCTATGTAATCCGGCTAAGTGAAAAAATAATACTCGTTTCGAAAATAATTAACAAGTGAACAGAAACGGAAAAATAACTTTCCGTTTTTAAATGTGTTTCTTATCAAATTTTATTTCTATCTTCCCGAATTATTATTTATACCGAGAATATTCTTCTTATCGCGAACATTCCAATGGAAGCGAAATTTCGTTCTCCGAGAATCTTTTTTTCTTTTTTTAAATCTAAATCACGTTCAACTCCTCATGTACGAAATTACATACGCCGTTACGTAAAAATACGAATCGTTGTTGTAGATAAGAATGCAGGATAAGAAAGGAAAAAATTATATTTAATTTAGAAAGAGTTTTAAAAAATTATACACGAAATAATCGTACGACTCGGCTGATGATTCGCCGATAATCCGAATGACCCTATTGAAGGCGTACAACGTGTTATCGCGATGATAGCCGCGACGTTTGTTCCTTCGAATCGATCATAATCGATCATAATCGAATCGGTGACAATAACGGTGACGATTGTTACGCGTAAGAAGTCACATGGAATTTTTTTTTTCCTTTTCGCGAACTGTTGTGTTATCTGTATTTAAAAACATCGATAAGGATTCGTGTGTAATTTAGATATGATGATCTTAATCGTCGTGAATTGTTGTGCAAAGATTTCCCTTTTTTAATAAAATTTTTAATGTCACAAATCAAATATTTAATTTTATTGAACGATTATATATTTTTATCTCTTATTGAAAATTATATATGGGGAAAAGAAAGTTCCAAAATTAATATTTTTTTCCATTTATTCATAATATTCAATTACTTCAATTCATCTCAAAGATAATTGTTGATAACTTTTATAAATATTTTGTTGTATCGTTCTTCTTCTTAATCTGTCTTGAATCAAATTATTTTTATCGATTTCTGTGTATTGTTAGACTTGTTATAAAGAGCGACAATTTGACGATAAATGAATTTTGAAAGAAGGCAGAGACAGAAAGTTGAACATTTTTTAATAGAAGAATATTATAAAGATGATTAAGATAATGGCCAGAATTAACTTAAATAAATGGATGACAATAATGGAATTATCTAGACGACAATTTACATCTCGAAACGCGGTGAAAGACAATTTTCCTCGGTTTGTTCGTTTGCGAAACACCGTGAAATGATATTACGGGATGTCGTACGAAATTGTAAAACGAGAAATGAAGGTAACGGGGGGGATCTTCTCATGACGGATTATTACGCGCAATCGAGGAACCGTGCCAGGGACGGTTGAACAGCTTGCTGATGACAATTTACAATAACCGTGACGAATCTGTGCCGATGATACTTTCACGAGTGCAATCTAGATCGGTATCTTTTGTAATCTATCTAATTTGTGGATTGCTAGGTTTCGCGAAAAAGTTTTTTAAAAAAAAAAACTTGGGCTTGACAGAACTTTTTTCCTAAAAGATTTTTCAAATTGTATTTTTGGAAGTAAATACTTGAATAAGAGTATAAAATAGAAAAGAGGTTTAGAAATGTTTGATTTCATCCTTTTTTTTGTCCATTGTTGAAAATAAATTAAAAATTGATAAATATTTACCATTTTCCTCTTTGATGAACAGCAAGTAGATAATATAGGCGACAACTAGGCCGCCTATTATTGTTAGCATATCCGCAGTGAGTTCCAGCAACATTTATCACGCGTTTCACATCGTATCTGATAAGGTATTAAACGGTTTGTTCACATTTTCGTTCTCTCTAAAAACTCTTTTATCATTATAGACAACACAATTTTCATCCAATTTTCTTCCGATCCGATATATAAAGATATATTTCATTAAACAAGATTAATCTACAAAGAAAAAAGAAAATGCAAAAAACATTTACATCATTACTTTTCATTAATTTCATTTTATTAATTATTCTCGTTGCGTAAAACTCTTATCTCTTTTTTTTTTTTTTTGTAACACTTTTCTAGATACACAGAGAGAAAACTTCGATGATCATCTCAAGAAGACCATTTCCTTTATATTCCACAAATATTTCCTGTCAGCTATAACTTTCTCGTTTTCTCGTGATCGGTTAATACCGGAAGAGAACTTGGAAAACTCGTCAGATTGTTGTGTGCATTGTTGTGGTTCGTATAATCATCGGTAATTTCCGATTATTGAGGAAAAAATTACGCGGTGAATTCGGTTCGTGAAAGATCTCTTCACGTATCCCATATCGAGTGATTCGTTTTAACTTTTCCCGGCGATAATCACGCTTTCGATCCGGCGATTTAATACGCTCGTTATGTCGTGTTAAAAATAACGAGTCTCTTCCTTTTTTCTCTCAACGACACTCATAACAATATATACACATATATTTTTTTTTAACAGGGAAATTAAAAATCGTCGAAAATAATTCGATATATCATTGTCAAATTGGCATAATTGAAAATAATCCACACAGCTGTGCATACACGCTTTATTGCGCGAAACAACTGAGTGCGCATGCGCGCAAACACGTGCACGGAAACGCACGAACTTGTCCGTAAAATGCCGAACGTAGAATCGCGCCAGCGAGAACGGCCTTTAAACCCTCATTTGAATAGTTGTTTGACGACGATCCTCTGAACTTTGAAATTTCTTGCTCGAGACGATAATCTTTTTTATTTATCACGTATATTATCACCAGATTATCTCTGCTATCATTATCGATTGTCATCGCCGATTATTCTTACTTTTTCTCCTTATTGTAACTGTGAAGCTGATTTTGAAATATCGGAAAAAAATGTTTTAACATCGTGAAAATAGTAATTACTCGTGATAAAGATTCGAAATTTAATCGATTTAAATATAAAAATTTAAGGGGGGGAAAGAATATAAAAGAAAAATAGAAAATAAAAAAATCAATAGAAAATAAAAGTACAAATATAATAAAAAAAATATTATAATATATTGCATCGCAAATAATTATTTAATTATTCTTATTATTCTCTAATATGTCTTGCAGTGTTAATCGAACCGCTACGTGAAATCACTATCAGTTTTTTTTTTTTACTAACTAGCACGAGACACAGTTAGAAACATTTAATATTTTTACTATCGTACTAATTATCCTAATAATTACTATATAATCGCATTGACCTATACATTTTTAATTTTAAAAACGAGAATTATTAAAAAAAATATATTACCGAGATAAAATTGTGACGAAGAAAAGTGGAAAAAAGATATTCATTAATTTAAACGTAAAAATTATTCATAATTATATAAAATTATCCACAGATTATTTTTATGTAACTGTTCATTGAAAAATTATGGGAAGATTTCTTTTTATTAAAAAAAAAAAAAAGAAAAGAAAAAAAAGTTTAAACTCGCTTCGAGTTGAAGATCATCCAACGGACGACGCATGGCTTCGTCACGTTTCTCCCACTTTTCCTTCTTCATCAAAGCCAATTATCCAATGCCGTTTTTCCAATGCGTCGTCAATGCCTTCTACGATAGATATTGTAATGGAACAATCAGCACGTAAATAGAATTGCAGAGAAAAATGAAAAGGAGAAAACAAATTCTATTATTGTCGATTAATATCAAATGGCTTGTAATTACTAAGATATCTGACCAGCTGAGATACGATTTTAATTTTTCTCAGATTAGATTAACGGTTGAATTAAAAAACGATTTTAACTTTTTTTTTTCGCGTCACAAATTACAAAAAGGAGAGCAAAAAAAAAAAAAAGGAGAACATTGTTTCATTATCGATTTGATCAGTATCTGAATTATCGAAGACACGATTTCAACCTTTTTGGATTCGATTAGATTAAGAACCAAGGATACAAAGAATCACGAAGCTCGAATTACAATGGTGAGGAAAGAAAATTATATCAACAATTGTAAATTACCTCACGCACAATAAAGTAAATACATCGCTTCAGATTAGATTAGATTTAGAAGAGGAAGAAGACGTGTGAAAAAGAGTTTATGGGTTTTTATACGATACGGGTTACCATCGACGAAGAGAGGTGTTTGTTCACGGTTGAACAGAAGGGAAACAACATGGTGTTTACATCACAAAGGCAGGGGGGAGGAGGCCTCCATTCACTCGCCAAGGAGGTAATTAAAAGAGAACGCGGCAAAGCTAAATAGCAGATATTGATTCATCGGCTCGGTTTCTTTCCTCTTCACGCCTTCCGTTTCGATATCTTATGTTGCGAGCAATTGCAATTAACAAGCAAGCTAGCTCGGCCTATTGCAATTACGTACACGTAGTAGTCAACACACGTTGCGCATCCCCCAATTTTAATCCTTTTTTCGAAAATGGGATTAAAATCCTCTTCCATGATCCCTCTCTCTCTTTTTCTCTCTCTGTGTATCTCTCGTCGTGACAAGATAATTACATCCACGATGCTTACTTATTATTATCGAAATCACACTCGTTGTTGTTTCAGATAATTAATTATTTAATCACTTTCACTCGTTGGACTCGTGCTTTGCTTTTCAAAAGGGGTAAATCTGGCCACGCGTTGATAATCGTTCGCACAACACCATGCCGCCGGTTCTATCTCGCGAGAGAATTTTTTTTTAATCGGAGAGAATTTAACTTCTCTAAGTTTAAAGCAACGATGTGACGCGCGATGTAACGGTGGAACGAGCAACCAGCTTGAAGAATAAACTGATCGCCGTGTGTTTGTGTAATCGCAGGCCTGCGCCGCTCACGACTGTGCGTCTTTGCCAAAGCAGCCTGATACACGACCGACGTACCCCACATACGCCGCTCGGTACGGCTTCCTTTTAGTGGGGGATACTTTTGCGAGGGAACCTACATTTTCTAAAATCGACAGACGTCCGTTTCCGTGAGACGTCGATCGTTGCCACACGATCTGTCACGTGATGTATTTTTGCATTATTGATGATTGTTTTTTTCTTCTCCTTCTTTTTTCTTTCTTTCTTTCTTTTTTTTCGTTTACGTTTGTGTTAGGAGATTTTTAATTAAGACAAATCTCGAGATCCTTCTTGATAGTCGAAGAAAGGATCTGGAATTTAAAAAAGTTTAGAAACTTTTCGAAATTTATAGAAGGATTCTAAACGATTTTAAAAGATTTTCGACGAAATTGCATCGATATATAGGATAGAAAAAAATTATGATGAATTATTCATTTCATTGACGAGGCGAATTTGAAATATCGAGTTCGAAAGGGGAAAAATTTAATGCAAATATTAGTATTTGACGAAGGAATTAAGTAATTTTTTTTAATTAAAGAAAATTCCTAAGAATGCAGAACAATTGATGTGTATCTATTGAACCGCATAAAGATGTCGTTGACGTCAAATTTTATTAAGAACGATAAATGGGAACTTAACGTTCGTGGAGGAATGAAAAACAATCGTACACAACTTCGTTCTATTTAATCGAATTGTGTAAACTGTAATAATCGAAGAAAGGAGCCGGTTCATTGTATGCAAATGCATCGACAAAATTGTGCGTGATAAATATTGATGAAAGAAATTCACATATAAATTTTCCACGTAACAATAAAATGGACAATTTACAAGAATTGTGTTATATTTAACTAATGCTCCCGTAATTGGATTATAATATTAAAATTATATTTATACGAATATTAAAATTGCAATAAACAAAAATATATGCTCATTACGAAATTTAATATTGGTATCTCATTTGTATTCTTCGATATTTATTATTAATTTAGATCTATTTTTATCATTTCTTTTTTCAACTTAATCTTAAAATGGAAAGATTGTAAATAACTCTTCGATCGTGTTATCAATATTCAAGTTCAAGTTATGAATAGCCGATAGCCTTTAAATATAATAATGTGTAGATAATAATTTGATTGAAAAAAATTCAATGAAACCAAGTTTCCTTCGAAACGACCGGACGTGTGATTAAATTCAATAATATTCAACGCGTATTTAATCGTTTAATTTTATCGGTGGAAGGAGGAGGAGGAGGAGGAGCAAAAAAAGTGATCTTTTCCGGAATAAAGATAAGGTAAATTTTTTTCTCTCTCGATCCCGTTGACTCATTTTCTTATGTAACCTACAAAGAAGCTATTTAAGATTATTGTTTCGAGATCGTTATACCCACCATTGTTTCGCTTTAGATAGTCCTTCGATCGAGATATCGAGGATGATTCATTTTAGAAAAGAAAAAAAAAAAAAAAAAAAAAGGAAAGGAAAAAAATTAATTCGCGCGAATATTCGTGCAAAGTGTAAGCGAGTGTACCGTATGTGGTGAAATAAAAGTTAAAAAATTACTTAAAAAATTAATCAATGAGATAAACTAAAACGAATTAAAACTCAATAGGTGATTAATTTCGTGTTGAAATAATTTCTGCTCATAAATATATATCGTTACGCTTTTATATCTATGTGGTAACGTGTAATATGTAATATCAACACGTGTACAAAAAAGAAAAAAAAAGAAGAAAAAAAGAAAAAAAGAAAAAAAGAAAATGATAATCAAACAAGTGACACGAGATGGCGAACTTAGACTTTGAAATATATATAGTGTGAATACAAATGACGAATGACGCTACAGAAAATAGAATTTATAGGAAGGGGAAATATTAGTAGCTGAATCTTTTTTAGTGATTCTATTATTAACGCAAGATCAGCTTTTTTTGATTGACCTTTTCACAATAGTGAGACACTTGTGATTTCTTTTCATTCATACTTTTATAAAGAACAATGCTACAATGGTAATGCAGTTATTATTGAAACGAATAAACGTTGAAATTTTCCTTAAAAATAGTTTGAATTGAAAATAATGATGCATATCGAAAGGTTATGGTCTTTTAGGAAATCTGCATATTAGATCATTCGATAAATTCGTACAGCAAGATATTTAAATAATTCACGATGCGTTCTTTATTTTTGTTCTCAAACGAATTAAAATGTTTGATGAAAAATAAGAATGAAAAGAAAATTCAATATTAGTCTCAAAATAACATTGGTGTAGATACTTTTATAAAATCTTCGCTTCATATTTTTGAAAAACATTGAACATTCAAGGAATAACTATTGAAATAAAAATTTACTAGAGACAAATCTTTTTTCCATTGAAATAAATCACTATCTTAATACGTATAATAATTTTCTAATTTTAAGTAATTATAAATTATTCTAATTATTTTTTAAATATTTTATTCAAATGATGTTTAAATTGTGAATCAATTAATGCCAATTATTTTTTTTTCTATCACAATTTAAAAATTTATAAAATATTGATAAATATAATAATTGACACAAAATTAATAGTAATTAATTCTCAATCATTTAATCATTAATATATTCCTTGTTTGTACTTCTATCACCATTCATCTAATTCTAAATGTGCTGCATGGATCCATACATATTCAAATTAAATATTATTTTATAACATTAAAAAAGTTCAGTTTAAAAATATTTTCGGCAAGTCATTTTACGTAAAGGATATGTAAACGAGCGTACATGTCGTAATTTTTACATGCACGTTTTTCGATTCGAAGATCCATGCAAATATGTATTTTTTATACGTCGAGCTTATGTCGTTTTTTATACAACTTGGTAATTTATTTAAATTATATTCTTTCTTTTACAATATACCTAAATCATATATGAATACGAAACACACGAAATTTTATCATATAATTCATATAATCGTTCCTTTTAACTCTGATACTAACGCGATGTACCAATTTGTTATAATTTTTTTTTCTTCTTTAAAAAGACCACAAATCTCCTTCAAATCGAGCCCTTTTATCTCTTTCGTCCAATTTCTCGAATTACGAGTCATTCCACATCCGATCAAAATCCTTTTAGCGAAAGGAGAAACGAGAAAGAGTGAATTTATTCCGATAAAATGCTATTTTTTTCGATGGAGAGTCTATCAAAGGACGTTCGAATCCATCCTCCTCTCGTATTCTCTTTCCATTTTCTATTCTCGAATCTTACGTTTTCTGTTCGCATATTTTCCATTATCATTTCCATTATTCAACGATTCAATGAAAAATTTCCTCAATTAACGTTAACCGTACAAAGTCGCTAGAAAAATTATTTTAATATTGGATTTATTTTATTTATTGGAAAAAATCATATACATCGAATGAGTTTCTTTGTTTTTTTTTTTTACAGCTGCATCGATTTCAAATACATATTAAAGTTCGTGAGAAAATAAAGAAAAAAAATGTGAAAAAAAGAAATAATAAATAAATGATTTTTTTCTTGCTAATAACTTGCAAAGTCAGCTCATTCGAATATTAGATCGTTTATCATCGAATGATTACGTTTAATGTGAAAAAAAAAGAAGAAAAAAAAAGATGAATTATGTATATTTTTCGCTTAAACGATCATTTATATTTAAATCGAATATTAATTGATTAAATTTAACTATATTACGCACGTTTCTTATTTAAACGATCATTAATATTATTTTTTACTTCAAAATTATTAGTTAATGTAATATTTTAATTTTATGGATGAATTTTATATCGAGATTACGTAGTGAAGTAATGCTCAGAGACACGAAGTTTTAGAACAAATTACTGTTACGATCATAAAAAATCGTGAAACGCGTGTTTCAGAAAAAGATAGATTGTATCGCGTTACGAGTCGTTTTCGAAAAGTGCGCCTGTATGTATGTTATTTGAATGGAAATGCTTGGGCGCCTGAGGCAGGCAACCTGTTCTACATTGCTGCGCAACGGTGCGACGATCTTAAAATCATGAACGGGTGCTGCTTTGAAACGCGTGTACGTGAATTTTAAAGAAAATTTTGATTTCTTTTAAAAAGAAAAAAAAGTTTTAACACAATCATCTTAAAAATTCTTCTTCTTCTTCTTTTCATCATACAAATTGTCTATTTCTTCAAAAAGATCGAGACGATTTATATTTCGATATTTATCAAAATTTTATGCACGTCAGATTTTTATTTCTTTACGACTTTCAGGCTTGCATTCTTTCAAAATAACTCTAATAATGGCTTATTTGCAAAATGCTTAATTTTTAATGCGAAATTAATAATCTATCAAAATTATATGCCCAAGTAATAAAAAGAACGATTGTTTTAAAACAATCTTATAATAATAAATTTAATTGATTATGAAATAAAACAATGCATGCCAACACATAGAGTTTATTTTATGTTAGCAATATGAGAGACATAAAAGAGTACTTACTCTCTAAAGCTGATTGCAGTACTATAGCCAAACTCGCGAGTGCATCGATCAAGGGTACAAGGTGTTTTTCCAAAAGCTTGCCATCTATTAAACAAGAGTTAGCCGGACGGTTAAGTTCATGCGAGGAAACGTGCAATTATATAAACTGGACGTCGCGATTGTTTCTTTTCATCAAGTACTGTTACATTCGCTTAATTGCTACAGAGTGTTTCAAACGAGAGTTTCATTCTTCCCCGTTAAAAATAAAAATTATAAAAAAAAAAAGAAGAAGAGAAACGAGACAATTAATCGCCACGCGATATATCCCAATGTAATCTTTCCTCCATTTTTTTTTTCATTCGTAATTCTCCGCGTCTTTCGCGATCTCGATGCGAAATGAAATACCCTGTGCACGCGTTCTCCTTCAACTTTTATTTTCGCAAAAGAAACGTTTGGTTCGGGGCAACCAAGCGTCAAAGAAGCAATCGAGATACTCGGTAAGTTAATTGGTAAGCGGGCAACGCCGCGATTTTAAAGATGGATCGTGGACGGGAAAAAAGCGATCGAGAGTTGTCGGCAGTTAATTGTTAAAGTATAGTGGACAGACACGCATCTGGTAGAAATATCACCAGTTTCTCAGACCGAGAAAGGAATTATAAGATAGATCCAGATAGGTGAGCAGCAATTTTCTTGCTTCGACGTGCTCTTCTGCAGATAACAGCATTGTTTTTATTTATTCGTTATATTTTATAAGAAATAAGCACACGTTTTTTTGACTTACTCGTTATAAAATATAAAAAAAGAAGAATGCAAGAAAATTTTTGGATGAGTTTCCATCATTCTCCCTCCGTTTCCTTTCTCAATCTATTTCGAAATTCAGAAAGAAAAAAAAAAGAAAAAAAAATTAATAACACAGGGGTAAAATTTTCGAGTGCACTAGTGATAGATAGAAACAACTCACGTGCTTGTACAACATGTCCTACGTGTTTCAACTTACACGGCGAATGATGATATACCACACGATTGATCGGCACGTCCATGTTGCCGATCAAACCAACCACTATCTTCTCGACAAAATCTCGAAAGGTTTCCATCGTGTTCGCCTCTTCTTTCTCCGCGGCCAAATCTTGTACCGAACTGGTAGCTGCATTTTCCACTCCTGGAAGAAAGAATCAAACGTTAGTGCGATATTCGTTAAAAATTATTATTACAATTTAACCGAACAGTGGGATTAAATTCATATATTTTCTTCGTTATAAATATTTTCGTGTTATAAGAACATTCTCGTAGTAGTTTCGTTAATTATATTCCTTCATTTCTCTCTAAAACGCGGTTTAATGATTTCGATAGGAAGCGGAAACTAGATAAATCGAGTCGATATTATTTGCCTTTAATTAATCACGCCACTTCTAATCCTTCTCTTCGAATCTTTACACATCTCGAAAGGAAGAATAACTCGTTGCTGGCGATGAACAGCTGTCTCTGCGATTTCATTTTAAAGTGGGTCAACGAGCATAAGTCTGACATCGTTAACATTACTTTTACCTTATCATGAATATTCTATTGCAAGATAAAAAAAAAAAAAAAAAAAAAAGACCTTCGGTTTTCAAGTCTCGCTATTAATTTTCACGGAGATACGAAAACCATTAACCATTTTCAATGAATAGATAATCGAGAATTTATCAAAAAAAAGAAAAGAAAAAAATCTACATAAACGATATCCCGGGGTAAAATGCGTGAAAAATTCCATTTGAAATCAAAATTACGAAGAATATTCTCAATATGAATTCAAGTCACACTCCTTCATTGTTATTAAAAAATAACAAAAATATTCCAGACAATTCTAACGAATTATTTTTCCATTGCACTGTGAAAACTTTCTACAATTTTCTTTTACACTTATTACAAGAAAAAAAAAAAATAAATTTAACTTTAAAAACAAACGAATAAAGAAATCGAATGGGAGAAAATCGTCAAATTTATTCGAGATTAAAAAAACTACTAAACAAAAATTTTATCAAAATCAAAAAAAAAAAGAAGAAGAAGAAAAAAGAAGATCCCTCCACGAACAACTTACTCATTCACGCGGCAGAAACTTTCTCCCTTCGTCGAAACGAATATTCATCGGAGCGCGTGTCGGCGCGCATATTTTTCGAAAAAAAAAAGAAAGAAAGAAAGAACGGACGGTTTGTTTACAATGGCCGACCGGTGGTCGAAATCGGCGCGCGACGATTCGAGGTATCGATTCGAAGGGAACGACGCGGCACGATCGCGAATCCCCGTCCAACTGACACGGCCGGCCGCGCTTTCTAAACGAAAGTATCGACGACCATTAAAGATCTACCACCGTGGTCCTTTTTTTCCCCCTTCGCGTTTGTAACCGCATTCTCTTAACCGGGTACCGCAAGAGAGACCGGTATATTTATCAGTTATCACACGGCGGCTTCGAGGCCGCTCGAGCGCGAACAGACATCGATCTTTGCTCGAGGATATATCCTCTCCTCCTCCTCCTCGTGATCGCCCCTCCCACCGTGCGCGCGTCGTACCTCTCGCCTTCCGGCGGATTTAAGATACAACCTTCTCCAACCTTCTCGATGATCCTCTATGCTCCCTTTTTTTTTTTTTTTTTTTATTTCCTTTTTTCTTCCTTTTTTCTTTTCCCCTTCCTATCCATCGATCATTGTCGCCAGATAGGATAATTTTTCTCCCGGGGAAATCTGTGCGTTTCTAGGAAAAGTTTTTATTCGTTCGAGCGTTGATGAGCATTCTTTCGTATTATGCAATTTTTAATTATTATTATTATTCTGTTAAACGATTCTTTTTAAATTTCTCCAAACAAGTTTTATTCAAGTTTTTTCTTTTTTTCTTTTAAGTCTATCTTAGTTTGCTTTTCCTTTTCGTTACGGTGAGGATTTGAAAATTGAGAAAATTTTCAAAGTTCCACTTGCAATTTTTTTTTAAATACTCGACGAAGATTCCTCGAGAAAGAGTCTCCTCTCGTAGACCCCTCCCGCTATAGCTAAGCAAATAACAGCACGTTCGTTGAACGGACGAGAGAAAATGTTTAGAAAAGTAAGCGAGAAAAAATTCTCACAATCTCTTTTCCAATCAACTTTTCCCCTTCCCTTCCTCCTTCAAACGCGCGTTCCCCCAAACGTTTCCAAATCCCTTCGATCCATCCTCATTCTTGATTAGGTATTAGCGACTTTCGCGCGCCTCTGCCGTCCTTGTCGGGTATTTTCCATTTCTAAACGCCGCAAAACCGGTTATATCTCGAACCTCTCTTCATCCACGACTGAGACCGTCCACCTTTCTTTTTCTCCGGCCCTCCTCCTCCTCCTCCTCCTCCTCCTCCTCCTCGTTTTTTCCACTCGAAGATGAAGAAGAAGAAGATGAAAAAAAAAAGAACTGAAAGAAAACACGTCTTCCCCCCTCGTCGATTTTCACCAACGAGACCTGCTTTCACGCGCGTCCGTCCGTCCGACTTCCGTCCTTCGCGTGCACGTTTCAATTATCGATACATACATATATACACGATCCTCCACCTCGCCTTGGACCCTGACAATCACCTTGCGGTTACACAACGCCCGAACGAGCAAATCTTTTTCTTTTTTTTAAATACCGAAAATAAGAGCACGGAGAGAATTAAGGGAGAGAAGGGAGACGAAGTTCGATTAAGAAGAGTTCGCGACTCGTTTCACGGGGATCTGTTTCGCGGGGATGGCTCGGCGAGAGAAAGAGGTAAGGAAAGGATTACGGGAGTGCGCGATGTTACTTCCAAGAGTACTGGAGCAGAACTGAGGTTCGCCACCTCGGGCCCGGAGACAATAAGACCGATGAGGCGCGCGGCAGTTCCGCTTGCGAGCGGCCCCAAAACCGACAGGAATTTGAGGCCTCGTTCGGCCTCTAATCTTCTCCTCGATCCATCCATGGATCCTTCCCTTCCTCGATCTTCCCTTCCCTCACGATTCAGATTCAATTTTCGTACGTTTATTCCCTCTTAAAAAGGAACAACATTGTATGCTCTTGAATAACTGTACGAGAATTAAAAAAAACGTAAAAGTATTAAAGTAAAATTTGTAGGAATGTGTCGAGGGAATACGTTTATAATAAAGGGAAGTGTATTTTAGAAGAAGAGGATGTATTAAAATTTGAGAAAATAAGTTGAGGTGATGTCGAGACAGAGAATGTGAGGTGATTGTGTAAGATAAAGAGAAAATATGGATCTCGTGGAAATATCGATCCTTTGGCGAAGATATACGTCAATATATCCTTAAAATATATTGGAAAAAATTTATTATAAAATATCCACTTCCTTATTTATTCTAAATCTCTTGCAAAGAATTATTTATATGGAAGCAGTATTTTTATCCATTGAAATTTCAAAAATCAAAGATCTTTTTCAAAATTTCTAAAACACGTTTGTTTATCGTTCGAAAAAAGAAAAAAGAAAAGAAAATCGAAAATTCGCTTCTCGTTGTCAACGGGATGATAAGAATTTCATCCATCGGATGGGAGGAGGATCAGGTTTTCTGAAATTTCGCGCGGCGGAATGCGGCGGGATCGTCGCCGGTTTCCTAGAAGAAATAACGAGCGAGTGGATCTTTCGGCTCGCGAAAAACGACGAACAGGGACAAAACTGTTCGCCACGATCGTGCTCTGACCATGTTTGGCGAAAGAAACAGATCCTTGGAATAGACCTTGTAGAAACGAAGAAACCTGATGCGTCCATGGTACACGAAACAAATGAACTATTCTGTCCCCTTCGAGACAGAATTCTGTATAATTCAATTCATATTCCCTCATCTTTCTCTCATTATCTTGTATTCCATACACGAGAAGTTAAAAATTTAATCTTAAACTTTTAAGGAAGCCACGAAAGAATCCTTTAAGCTTCCTTCAAACTTGTTCGAAATTACCTCGAGAAAGTTTCTTAAACGCTTACGTAACTTCTCGTTGTGACACGCGTTGCGATTAAGAAGAAGAAAAAGAATTTACAAAAGAACTCGATCCTTTATTTTCTTATTGTATTTCTCTTCTTTCTTTTTCTACAATTTCAAGAATCAAAGGATAAATCCAAATATTTCCTCGATCTCTCTTCTCTCTACTACAATTTCTAGCAAAAATCTCGATTGTTTCTCCTCTTCGACCAACGTTATTTTATTTCTCTCTTCTCCTTTTTTCTCTGTGCATCGTAAAGATAATCGTCGACGAGACGAAAGAAGGCAAAAATGGACGGAACTCGCCAACACGAGGATCTAGCTTCTTGTCAACCAGAGTCACGATACTACAGAGTTGACCCGCATCATAAGTTCCACGTAGGCCGCCGGTTATTCGTAACGGGGCAGGCGAGGAATTTCTGATCAGGAATTCATCCTGGCAAACGAAATGTTCGATTTTTCGAAAAGAACCTTTCCACGGTTCTTCCACCTCGGCAGAATTTATCAACTTTTATCGTCCCAACAGCCTCGTTCCCGATACGATTCACGCGGAAAAGATCGCGTACGCTTGCGCGGGGCGAACAATGAGCATTGCAACGAATCCACCGTGAGATTATTTTCGCGACCTGTTCTTATTGTTGCCTCTTCCGTTACACGACTTTTCTGGCTTAGGAACAAGGACGGTCGGGCCGGGAATTGCGGGGAATGGCGGCGGCTCGAGACGCAGATTCCATCGACAATTAACATTTCCACAGAGACTTTCTCATCCTTTTATCTATCCGGGCTTAATTTCGTTTTCCTTTATTTTTTTTCTCCTCGCGACCGATCTCCACTTTTACACAGATCCTGTCCAATTAGCCTTTGAAATTAAATCTCCAAGATTTAAGATCAGTTTCGGTGCAAACCTGTGACAAATTGCCGCGTTCGTCTTCTTCTTTTTTTCTCTCGATATCGCGAATAATTTGGAGATTAATCCATTCTTCTCCGATTTATTTTATACTTCAAGTTAATTAATGGAACTTTTATATTCGTTAATCCGTTCTTGAACAACGGATTCAAGAAGGAAAGGATAATCTCTTAGCCTCGAACCGTGCAATTTGAAATTTTAGGCAGAAAATAAAAAGTTTTTGGCGAATATCAAAATCAAATTTTCTTGTCGAGGCTTCAATTGGATTCAATATTTTCAAAAATAAAAAAGAATGACCACGTGTATCTTCTTAACAAGCTCGATCGAAAAATTTAATTCCACACAAATATTGTTTCACCGATATAATTATTAATCATCGATTAAAAATATATCTCCATTGATTACTAACAAAAACTTCGATAAACAATATTTCACAAACTTTCCTCTAATCATCGATAACAACGAGCAACAAAGGCTGATATCAGAAGTAAACACGTTCCCACTCGAGCGATTAATCGTTCCGTTAAAGGTTTAATCAACCTCGACCAGATGTTCGTTACACAAGAACGTTACCTCCCCTCGAGTCGTGGAAATTCGAATACGGCGAAACCGGCCGATTAAATTCCCCGATTTAAATTCCCTTCCCTGCGCCACGTATGCGCACCGTGTAACCGATTCGTCGATCGTTCACCGCGCTCACGGGCCTGCAAATCAATCTCCTCCCAACTGCGAAACAATTGTCCACGATCCATTATCGAGCGGCCGGTTCAACCGTGGACAATCGTTCCCCGGTTCCCATTCCCCGGGATCGCCGCATTAGCGAGGAACACGTAGGAATGCTCCACCCTGTGTCGCCTTGAAACCTGCATTATTTATAAGGAGATCGTCGGATCGATTTTCTTGGGAACTCGGAGATGGATATGACGATTTCGACGATTCGTTTCAACTTGGAAATCCGCTTGAACATTTTCATTTTTCACGCCTTTATTCATTCGATATATGGAATTTAATTAATTAAATTCTTCTTGGCAATTATCGAAGTTTTTTTTTTAAATATATTAAGAAATTTGCAAGGATTTCTGTCTATCTTTTCTTCAATATATATAACTGTGTAAATATATATGTGTGTGTGTGATGACAAGAAGAAGATCGAATAAAAGATTGCAATTTGTTCGATCAAATTTAACAAAACTTTTTCCAACAGCGAAACGTCTTTTTTTATATCCCAATAAATCGTTGTATAATAACAATTACACGATGGAAATAATGGAAGAAACAAGTTTGTCCTCCTGCCTTTTTTCCCCCCTCTCAAACACGTATTAATTGAAATAGTTTCATCGCTTTTTACCAAGGAAACCAGTTTCTCGATACGAGTCTCTTTTTTTTTTTCTTCTTTATATATAATATGATCTCTTGTATAATGACTTTCAGACTATCATTTCCAATAAACAATTGTAACGATTACGTTACAACGATTTTCCTATCGATAAAATAGTTGCACAGTTTTAGGATCGATGAACGATGTTATACTTTTGTGTCAACACGTTAGACGATTTACACGCAGATTTATATTCCAGTATGCATATGTAAATGAAAAGATAGGTAATCGCAGACATTTCTCCACAAATCTTACTTCTTTTGTCTTCTAAATCCTTTTTTTCAATCGTGATCCCCTTTCGTAATATCGTTGTGTCAGAAATTGAATATTTCTTCTCGCGACCCACTGTTGTTTGAGAACCACTGCTGCGCGTATTTCTAACAGCAGGAATCGTATACGTACGATTAAAAGTGCGAAGATGCAATATCGAATTAACCAACCTTTTCGAGAATGCGATAATTTGATATTATCGAATTAATTTCAATAAAACAGAAATAATTAAATTTAATAATAATAATAAAAAAAAAATATTCGTATTCGATGAACAAACCTTCCACGTAAACCCTTGATTTTGCCGTATTGAAGTAGAAACGTAGATCTTCCTGACTGATCGATCCACCGAACGCCTCGAGTCCGTGCCTCTCCAACCAATTCCTGGCAACGTTTTCATTCGATAAATCTCTCACGTTTCTCTCGTAAGAAAGAAACGAGTATTTTACACGGAAACAAATTACAATACAAATTAATTGGACAAAGTAACGAGAAGAAAATTAAGAATTGCGTCAAGGATTGTATTAAGAATTAAACGCAATTCCTTGCTGGGAGAAACCTTTGTTGACGGCAAAAGATACAACGCCAAGCGTTGTCCGAGGGATCGAAACGGGAGCAGCCTTTTCTGCACGATTTTTCACCGCAATCCTTGCAACGAACCCCGCGGCCCAGATAAAGTGGCCTCAGGCAACAGGCGCAACGATTCTCGCCCACAGGAATTTCATTCCTGTCCTCCTCCTTCGAGTCCCCGGATTTCCTGCAACGTTAAATTAAAGATATAAATTATCACCAGCGAAATCCTTCATGGAAATATACCATTCTCATTCTCTTTCAAATTGTTCGTGTCAAATTCCTTATCTATTATTCCTATCTACCACCACCACTACTACTTCCTTATTTGCGTATTGTTATCTCGATGGAAATGACAAGGAGTAGCATTAAAACATACACGTGAATGAAAGAATTTTATTATATCATCATAAAATGACCTCGATATGTATATACGTGTTACTTAACACTAACGTTTACAATTGATCATCTTCCTAACTTAGATAAAAATACAACAGGCTCGGGCACGTATCGTTCAATCTTAAATATAATCCCATTATTTTATTATTCGAGAATAATAATAGGAAAAGTAAGTTGAATTTTTTTATTCTGATGAAGAATCAAATTTCGTGGAAATTAAAAAATTATCGAGATAATTTAAATGGAAATCACGACGAAAAAAGAGAGAGAGAAAAGAAAAGAGAAATAAGACGACAAAGGATGCCCAAGCCTGGAATTACATTATAGGCGCGTCGTGAATTACATGGGACACAGTGGTTGCACGGTTAAAAAAAAACTTCGGCGCATAACCGTGCGCAATACTCGCACGCATCGTTACGTAACACCCAACAAGTCTAAATAAATATACTTTCGAAATGCTTTCTTGCGTGTATATATCAAATCCAGCTAACTTTCCATGACAACCGCTCGATTGCACAACGCCAGACGTTAGAGAGAATAATTTCGCGCCTTTCGATCTGTTCCGAAGCCGCAATCGGGCAGGGGATCGGATCTCTTCGAGCGATTTCTTCCGAAAGAATCCTTGTTCCACTTTCGCCCGTATAATTATAGACCTTGATTTTCAGAATCGTGAAAACGGATACAAGAGATTACAGGATTAATTTCCACGAGCCTCGATTATTTTCCTCCGCCTCGCGTGCCACATCCATCCTTGCGGACATGTTTTTCAATCGTTCAATCGTTTCTCCAATTTTTCTCAAATTTCTACCTTTCCGATTTATTATTTTTATTTCGCATCTCCACGAGTTGATCTCGATAAAATCACGTGTACTTTCGCTATCTCTGATTGCTAATTTCTTTTTCTTTTCTTGCAAGAATTGTAAACCAAGCATGAACTTTATCAATTTCCTGTAACCGAATAAATAAAACGAATTACGAACGCTGTATACCGATGATGTAATACACTTTCGTTCTCTCTTACATCGAGGAATGATTAGATTAAAAATTAGGGAGAGAGATTAAGCGGGAGCGGAATATTTAAATCGTCGAAAATGGAAAATAACACGGGAAGATGATAAAAAAAATATCACTGTACAAATTTCATCACTTCATATCTCTCACGATACTTCTATCCCTAATGATAGGGATGAAACGGGGAAAACGATGATCGACGTGGATCAATCTCGGTCGAAAAAAGTGGCAGCAGCTCTCAAACCGGCGTGGCTCTCCTCGTCCCTCTCCATGTCGGACGTGACAACCTTCACGACGACAACCTCGATGGTGATCAACAGGAAGAGCACCATGAACGTCGCCATGTTGTATTTCTCCTGTCCAGGGACGACCCTTTCACCCTCCAACAATAACGTTGTGATGATACTCGACACGTAGGCAAGCATTTTTCTTTTCACTTTCGATCAACTCTCGATCGAAAACTTGGTCTCTTACGCGACTCGTCCAACTTGGAGAGAAAAGGAAAAAAGATGGGAGGGGAAGAGAGAGAGATTCGAGGTCTAGATGATGCAAGCTCCTGTCACGAATATATATAACACATAAACTTCCGCGAGATCAACAACGTGCAATCCATAACTCATAAATCGCGAATGAATCGAATGGGAGGAAGAAGAAAAAAGGAAAACGATCTTTTGCTTGTGTGTTGTTACTTATGTTTTGGTCACCGTATACTTCCTGCATGCACAACGAATATCACTTTCTTTGCAATTAAAAACTACACGTGATAAGACAGGATAATTTATCTCCTTTCGTTAATTCGTCTTTTAAGCCTCTCGACGATTAATTCTCTTGTTTACTTCTGCATCTTTCCGAAAGATTGGCCCGACAGAAGAGTTTCTTCAGAGTTTCGAATTAACTGGTTTTACGATCCTATTTTTTTTCTTCCACGCGTTTCTTTCTTCCACCTCAGAGGTGGTTCACTGATTTCCAGTTTTTTACGATGAATTTCATCAACAGCAGCTTTTCTCGCCTCTCTGTAGCCAGTCCCTCTCTCTGTCTCTTTCTGTATCCGATATAATTAAACCCTTGATTTTGCGGTCCACCTTCCCGAAACTAGCTTCTCCGTGCAGATATTCGATTTTGCCCGCAATCACTCATCCGATAGATTGGCTTCTCGATCCAAGTCTTGTTATAGGTATACACGTGTGAATACTCTTCGAAACTTTGTACACGATTATCCTCGAAGATCGAATCCTCTTAACAAATCTTCTTCTTATGATTATATATCTCCGATTTCTGTTCAGAAAGAGATCCAGGTCAAGATGAGATTCTTCGAATCACAATTTTCCCTTCTCACCACCCACAATTTTCCACTGTTCCCCAACTTTTTCCCCTCGTCGTGGCACGTTATTATTACTTTTCGAGCTGGTCACCGAGGATCATTTTCGGTGTGGCGTGGAATCGATCGCCTCGTTCCTTTGTGTCGGCTTTGACTGTCGGCTTGAAAGTGACAGTAGCCTGCCCGACCGGGGAAAACTCGGTGTTATGCACACGAGCCACGTGATGGTAGGAGATCCCAGAGATCTTTTTTTTTTCCGAGAAGAAGAAGAAGAAGAAGAAGCTTAAGAGGAAGAGGAAGAAGAAGAAGAAGAAATTTGAAGCGGCTGTCAATTAAACCGGGAACTTTCACTGGGGATTTCGACGGTTGTTTGTTCGCGTTTCGCGGACGTATCTGGCTATTGCCTGGCCGAGCCCTCGGCGCCGATTGATGAAATTCTCGTGGGTAGGAATCGAGAATCCCCCTTTGGATATGGCCTGCACGTGTGACGTAATTTCGAAAGTGCCACAAACCGATAGTTACGTGTGCTGCAACCTTTCGCCGTTGCGGATCGTGTATACCGGAATGTGTCGAATGTTTCCACTTGGCCTGGGCTGAATTTAAAACCTATTTTTTCTTCTTCTTCTTCTTCTTTTCTTTGGGATAAAGAATAGAGAGAATTAGAGATCTTGAAGATCTCGTCAATGAAGATTCGATATTGTGATCACGTGTGATAGATACGTAATGGTATATCTGAAATATAATTATAAGATAATTGTGTTACGTTAGATAATTTTAATTACATCGAGTAAGAATGTATTTTTTTTAAACTTTGAAACATTCATACAACTAAAAAATTTCGTACGATCGTTTTGTAATTATGGAACAAGAATATGTTAGACAGCGAATACGTTATTATTTTCTTTTTTTTTTTTTGGATAACAAAGCAAATCATTTTTCTCTTAAAATGATAATAAAATAAAATAAAATAAGAGATAGGTCACGAATTGATTCAAACAATCGCGTCTGATATTAAATCGTTATTATGTTCATTTCTTCTTCGTGAACTTTTTTCTCTTTGAAATTATTGAATGATTATTTTACGTATGTTATGATGTTAATAATAATCAATTTCTATGAATCGGGAAAGAATAAATTACGACGAGTTATATAGGTTTCTTGTTTCGACGGCCTCCAGAGAATTAGTATTTTTCTTGCGTATTAATAATTCAAGGAAACTGCATAAAAGTTATATCCATTCGAAATCGCAAAACATTAATTATAATCAAAAGGAAATTTATGTTACGAAATTTCTTATAGGTTGTATGAATGTTTTTTCAAAGTTTAAAAAAAAAATAACATTCTTATACGATGTAATTTTTTAACGATCTTTTTTCCCTTTTGAACGAAATTAATTAATTAATTTTCAAAATTAAATATTGATATATTATATAATCGCAATTTCTCAGACGAAAGCGCGAATTTAATTTTAACACGAGTTAGTCTCTTTCTTTTAATTTTCGGGACTTTATCTATCTATCTCGAAATTTTGTCCTACTTCATATCACATTTTTCGAATAATTTTTCCATCTGGTAATCGTGACACCCGGTATATTTAGGTTTAATATATCAATGTTAGGAACATTTTCACTTTTACATTACGATTTCTCTTCCATTTTCGGCATTCAAAGCCGGGAATAAAAACGCTTAAATCACCATTTTATTCGTCACGATTTCTCTTCGAAATTCAAGTCACGTTTTCGCAAGCTCGATCGTAAATCGCAAGAATATAAAGCTTCGAGCTTTATATTCTTCAACTTGCTCGATGGTAAATCGATGGAAAATCGCGTTTATCTGGGACTGAGTTAACGGTAAATCCAGTCGATGATATTGGACGAATAATAAAATAAAGTCTTATCAATTGACTGTTTTCAATTTTTTACACCAACAATTTCCTCGATCCTCGATTAGGAAAGGATATGAAAGATTATACACCGATCGATACGCCTTCTCGAGTAAACGACAAACGTGTTTCTTATGTAACAAGGAATATGTAAAATAGAAATTACACGACCGATTATGTAATCGAGTTACAGTAGCGCGTGATCTTATGAAATGTTGACAGGGAAGCGTTCGATAATGCAACTTCGCTTTTCACTTTGAAGCCAGACCAGCGTTCGATAATGCGCTTATACGACCGTTTCAACTTCGCTGTCCTTCCCGATTAACGATGAGAATTCAGTTTCGTTGCTGGCCGTGTAATTACTACCAACTATTGATCTTCATTGATAAATGTTTCATATTAAAGTTAATCTCATGGCCACGAAAGTAGGAAAGTATCGATCATGTGAAATAGAATGCGTGTGAAAGAGAATCGTGCTCGTACAATTTTAAACGAACATTTAATTGGACGAGCCAAGTGAAAAAGATATTTCTTCGGATGAAAAATAAGAAACAATTTGAACGATGAACAACTCGAAACGAAGAGAGAAAGAGAAAGAGAGAATTTAAAGGCTTTATCTCTTTACTTTAATCATCGATGCGAGAAACACGTCGATGATAATATTTCCAATTCCCTTTGAAAATAAAAAAGTCGTAGATCGAGCGCCATCTATCCTTAGCTCGCAATCGATGGAAGAAAAGGATGAAATTACGAATCTCGATCGAAGCTCAGCCGTATCTCTTTTTGCGATGAATTGCATAAAACCCGTTAATCTCGAGCTTCGGATAGAAAGATTATAAAAACGTCAAAATCTCTTCCTCTTTCTCTCTCTTTCCCTCTTTCTCCGTCTCTCCTCTCCTTACCGTCTCTCCCGCTTTCTTCGACACAGAATGGCCCGTAAAAGGAAAATTTTGATCAACCGCCTCGCCTCGGCGGATTTCATCGAACGCTCGAATAAGTTTCAACCACCTCGACGAATTTATCGAGGAGATTCTTCTCGACGAAAATTCTCTTCACACAGCAAAATTAAAAATAACAAATTTTTACGATCCTGTGTTGATCGGAGAATATTTTATAATTCTCTTCTCGAGAAATTCAATTGCCGTTTGATCATTACTCTGACAAAAACACGACGAGATCCTCCATTAAACAACTCAGGAACAAAAATAAAACTCTTTTCTAAAAAAATCACTGAACTTGAACAAAAAGCACGTTCGGATTTGAAACAATTCAATCCTTCTTCTTCTTCTTCTTCTTCTTTTTTAAATAAAAAGGCACGTTAACGACGGGCAAAAGATGGAAAACAAACACCGGGCGACCGACTATCCGCGACACCAAGCATCTCAACAATGAGGGGGCCGTTGTTCGGTTCTCTACGGTTCCTCCTCTGCTTCCGGTCCCCCTACACGCCGGTCGAACCTATTGTTTAATATGGTTTGATACGTAGGCCATTGTGTAACGACGTTTTGCCATTAACCGCACATGGCCCGTGCATCCCAATGCCTGATCGTGGCTCCTCTCTTTCCTCTTCGTCTTCTTTCGCCTTCCCCCCCCGCTCGAGGTCGCTTCTTCTCGTCGAGGTTCGCGTCGCCGATCGAATCGAGCCACGCATCGCTAATCGGTAGCCGTGCACGCACTTCCGGTCCTTCCATGGATCCACGAACCGCCCGATGATGACCTCACGTGCCTGGCGAGGAAACACGTGGACACACCTGTCTCCGATCATTTCGCTCGCTCTCTTGTTTCGTCTCCTCCTTCTCTTTTTTTTTTCCTTTCTTCTGATTCGATTCTTCGTTATTGAATTATTGTAAAACTATTGGTAAAATAATAACGTATGAATAAATATTAATTTAATTACAACAGCAGTGTAACATTTGTCAAGTGTAATTGGCCAGGATAATAAATTTAAATCTTCTCTGATGTAATTTGGATTGTAAATGGTTCAAAAGTGTAGATATGAAATTAGAAATTGAAAAATTATTCTTTTAATTAAATTGGAATTTTTTCCATATAAATCAATCCTGATATATTAATCCTGCGAATAAATTTTCATCGCTTAATCGTTCGTGAAAAAAATATTACGCGTCACTGAACTTGAGTTACCTTTTTTTCCACTTGGAGAATTCCCTCTTCTTCCTCTCTCTTCCTTCCCTCCTTAATTTACAATAAATTAACAAGAGATAAGATTCCGTTACTTGCATTCATTCCTCTCCTGAAGAGCAACAACGATTCGAAGAAGACGAATTTCTATGTTTGGATTCGTGATTCGATTCGATCGTTCGAGATCGATGATCGTTCTCGTCATTCCTCTAACCGTTTTCTATATTACGTCGAGGAAGTGGCCAAGTTGTATAACTGTTTTCTCGACGCTCGACAAATTTCAACGAGGCCGGACAAATACATTAGGATTCGTGGCAGGCGTCCGCTCGCGTCGAGCGCATTCGTAAGCGTGTTTCACGGTTTAATCGGGCTGTCGATCTCGACCAACAGCCGCATACGTTCGTTTTCAAGGCAAAATGGAGCGTGCATGGATGATGCGTGTGCACAGGGAAATGGAAATGACGAGCAATGGCTCGTGTGAGACGAGCCTCTTCAACCGTGTTGACGTAAAAATTTTCACGTTCGATTATCTTCCACCGGTTGTTCATTAATGAGAATTTCATGAGATTTTATTTTTATTCTTCCAAATTATTCGAAACTAAGCAAATTAAATTTCCCGTGTACGTCGAGACTGATTCGAAAGATAAATAATAAACACGTTTAAAAAATTTGTTGCAAATAATAAATTGATCACGCGTAAGATTAAAATTAATCCAGTTGAAGGATAAAAGGATTGGAATAACTCGATAATATTTGTAAAAAAAAGAAAAGAAAAATCGCATCACTACGTAGAATTAATTACGAGATTATCGCATTAATATCTATTTTTATTTGTATGCTCGTGTTGCATAATGGAAACGAAATCTCTAATCTGGTTATTATGACGAATGATTTAGAAATTTTTGATTTGATCGATAAATTTATCTGATTATCTAAGAGAACGAATGAATGAAAATAATATCATCGAAATCTATTCCACGCGATTCACGATTTCATTTCATCGCTCGAGTTTGCACGCAATGAAAACGATTCCTCAATTCTAAATGGATTGAAAACACGAATAAATTTTAGATTTTTATTTCGAAGAAGGGAAAGTTCCGTGTCAAAGTTCTGCGTGGGAAATGGAAAATTCTTGTATTATTTAATAGGGGTTCCAGTTGTAATTAATGCAAATTCGAGCGTCGAATGCGTATCATTATTAATTGCTATAACGGTATCTTTCCATTCGTACTCCCACACTTTTTCCACACGTAAATTATCGCGTAAATTCGCGCTACGTTAAATTCCAATAACGATTTACAGTTCGCAAATTGTTTATCTCTTCTACCTTGGAGGAATTCCGAGTCATCGTTCGATTCCATTTCGATTCCGTATTTCTATCAATTCTTCATTTTCTTTTTTTCTTCTAAACGTTTTCTAAATCGTCTTCTGCTTTTGCAGAATAAAAATTACGCGTTGAAAAAATTTAGATACACGTGTCAAAAATATTGAAGAACTAGAGTAAGTATTCTTCGATTTACGTGACATATAATATGTTCTCGTTTATTTCATATCATCGCGTCTAATTTGCCATGAGAGCGCTTGTCTCGACATGTACGCCTTTTAAATCATTTACAGCTCGATCGAAGTCAACTTCAAGGTCACAACTTTCTCCATCATACGTCGCAATATATATATAGCTAGTCCTATTCCTCAAAAGCGGAATAATTGTTCGGGCGAAAAAATATTATTTTTTTAAAATTGAAAGTACTTCAACTACACTACACCTAGCCTTCACAATTAGCCACGATTTACCTATTCACGAACAAATAACAATGAATCCAGAACGAATAAAATAAAAATTAATCTTCGATTTTTGCTTAGATCGAGTCTCGAAAGAAAGGGATCCGGCGATATATTTATAAATATAATACGTCAAAAAAAGGAAAAAAGAGAGAGAGAGAAAAAGGGAAATTCTACAATTCCGTTGGAGAATAATTAACCGTACGAAAAAAACTTCTGAATAATTGAAAAATGTCGCGGGTTCACGGCTCGATTTTCGCCTCGTTTATTTCCGTATCGGATTCCGAATCGAATTCTCTCCTATTTTCGCCTCCCTCCTTCCTTCTTCTCACGCGGTATCGGGAGGGAAGGGGGGAGGGATCCATTGTCGCTCACATGCACGCCGGTTCACATTCGTTGAGAAATTACTTCTTCAACTGGGTCACACTTACAGCCAGGTGAACAATGAACGCTCGTTAAGGTGTACACACACACACGCGCGCGCACAAACACGTATATACACACAGCTGGTGTCGCGATATCGATCAAGAATGAATTTATTATAAACGAGAAACGAGAGTCGCGTCTGCAACCGATAAGATGGAACGAGTCGAAAGTTTCTGCACCGTTTGATTAAATGGCACCGTGATATTATTACGAAAGTGGTATGTAATCTAGGAATAGTTGATGTAACGCGTGGGAAACGTGGTTAAGTTGGCCCATTGCTCGCTCTTTCATCAAGTTATGTTCCATCAGAGTATCTTGAGCATCGTTTCCCTTCTTTTCATCTCTCTCTCTCTCTCGAGAAAGATTCTCGCGATGAGATACGAAAGATTCGATCGATTGGCTCACTTTTTTCGAGAATATTAATCTTATCCCACGGTGGACGAGAGAAGAGAGATCGAAATATTTATTCGAGACTTCGAAGCGATCATTTCGTGTTCCAATGCGTTCCTTGAATTAATCTTGTTGCACCTCGGAGGATGTTGAAGAAACTTGAAAAATAAATCGAGATATAATTTTCTTCAAAAGTTAAAGAAATTATATATATATATTTATACGTATCTTGAAGATCTTGAAGATAATAATACAAAAGATGGACGTATTACGCACAAAATTCCAAATAGTCGAAAACGAAATATTCCACGATGCTTACCTCTCGCCGTCCGCGACGCAAATGCCCGATCGATACGCAAATGTTTTCGTCTACGGATTATTAATCGAGCGTGAGAACCGTCCTCTACGGTTTGTGTATTGAACACGTGTAATAATAAATTCTTAGAAATATAATAAGAACGACGATTATAAACAGACAGATTTACGCTTTTGTCGTCAAGTGTTGTCTTCGCGACAATTTTTATAACATTGTGTATTAATTTCGCTCGAATTTAAATTGAAAAGGAAATCGAGTAATGAGAATTTACTTACGGTGAGTACCTTAATTTCGCGGATTGTTTTCCCTTCGAAAAAAATTTCCTTCCACGTATTTTTCCACGTCCGCAAATCCAAATCATATCGAAACGTAATTTATCCGAGAGCCCCGGCGGAAAAAGGAGAATGTGAACGACACTCGTCAGACTGGTCAGAACGAGAGAGAGTAAATAAAAGCAAGCCCTGCATACCGAAGTACGCGTATACGAACATCTTCGTTTATAAACACGGCCACGCGCGCGTCTACAGGATGCTGCAAAAGTTCGAAGCAACGACTTCCGGTATATATATATACGTAACGTCGATTTATTTCCTTCTTTAAATTAATTATTCTTTTCCTTGCTTGTTAGTATTTAATAAAGTTATATAGTTTTTAAATATTATCAAAATTTATTCCTTATTCTTGTAATATAAATTTATAATAATTATGAATCCTGATCAATCGCAGGAATATTATAAATTTCTGTTATTACTTTTCGTGAAATTTCAGTAGAAATTTTATTGAAATACGAATTTTTCTTTTGTAAAATTTTCTCTTTTCAAGTTTCAAAGGAACGTTTAATTTTTCTTTTCTTTTTTGTAACAACGCATGAAGAGTAACACGGTTGAATGCTTGAATAACACGGGTCATAACGGCCAAAGATTCCTCTTCGAGGCCTCCTTTGGCCGGTCTACTTTGGCCAACAGCTCGAAACATCGAGCGCCTCGTTTAATATTGACTTGGAACGAAGAAATTCCGACTGGATCGTTAAGAAACCAGCCTCTACCTCTCCTCTCTTTCTTTTTCTCTTTCTCTCCTCTTTCCTCGTCGCGTGTTCACTCGTCCGGTATCAAAAGACATCTAAAACAAGGATTCAAGACGAATCGTGAAGATCTCTCATCTTGTTGATCGTTAAAAGTTTACACGGGAAATGAATTTCGAAAAGGAACTTTGAACGCGATTACCGTGAATCTATTACACGCTTCTGTGCAGGTGAACGCGTGTAGAGTTTTATGGACGAGAAAATGTGCGAAGATTGTACAAGATGGTGCAAGAAAAAGGGGGGGATACACGCTTGGATATCCTTATTGTAACGTTGTAAATTTTTTATTGGATTCTTTTTTTCACGATAGAATCGCTTGCTAATTAATGTTGTATACAATACATATAGGCATAGATATGATTCTCTATCTTCTAAGAATGGCTAATATATATCGTTTTATTATTTTTCTTTTTTCACTTATGAAATTCACTTCTCAAAATATTCTGAGAAAATGAGATATTTAATATCACTTTGTTTCTAATAATATGTAGAGTTTTGTAGTGAAATTATTTTTAAAATACAATATAATACGTAAATATTGATCCAAGTCCAAGAATTGATAAATGTTAATTGGAAGAATTAAAAAAAATAATAACAAGCTTGGTTATTATTAGTGTAATATATGATATATGATATAAGTAAACAATATTCGGATGTAGAGAAATCTTTTTCTATCAAGATCATTATTTTCATCATCGACTTTTTTTATTACATTTATTTGTTCATTTTATCTTGTTTTCTGATCGAACATTGAATTGCATTTTTGTCTTCGACGAATCTTTTCATTTATTCATCGCGCAAAAACTATAATTAGTAATCACGTGCTATTTTATGTGTTAATCAGAAATACAATTATTACAATCTAATCTTATTATCTTCAAATCCGAGAGATAATGCGAAGTATTTCAATTTTACGATTGTATTATACATCAAGTCATATCATGATTTTCGAATTGACAAATCTCGAAATTATTTTGAATGGGAAGGAAATATTGCAATTTGGAAAGAAAATATAAAGATGTTCAAGGCATTGCGATATTCTTTTTTTTTTTCGTAGTAGAGTTTAAATTATTCATCGATAAAAAACCCAAATACAACGAAAAATATCAGAAGAAAAAGTTTGGCCTAGTATTTCTTGTAACACTTTGGAATGAATCAATGAAATAATTCAATTTATCGTATCACTGAACAATTATTCGTATCAAGTAATGAATGAGTTTGAATGTATCTGAATAATAATTTGTTTGATAAAATTTCATCTTTTTCTCGTTTTTCATTCCATAATAAGATATTATTGTCGTCAACTTACAATTAATCTGTCTGTTGCAGAACAATTTCAATCAGTGATATAATTTATCTAGCATAAAATTTCCAATGTTTTGTATGAATTCTTTATACTACGTCTAATTCTACATTATTTATGACTTATAGGATCTAAATCTAAATGTAAATATTTGTTTTTATTCCGATAAATTTCATCACATTCTCTAATTTTTATTAGGGGGGGACCGTTTCAAATTTTATTTCCCTTTAAATTTTACCTTATTTGTTTGATAATCATCGAATGGAAAATTGGATAAAAATAAAAGAGGAGGAAATATAAAAAAGAAGGGAAAAAAAGAAATGTTAAAGTATAATTTTCTTCTTCAATAAATATTAAGAGTATGAATTTCATCATATGGAAAAAAATCAATTTGCTCAATGAGTAAGAGTTGAGAAAAATCGTTAATGGTTATAAATGTTAATTCAATTCCTTTGTGCGAAAACCGGATAACCATTGGACTCGCGTCGCGCCATTCAAACATATTCACACCGATTCTCGAGACGTTAATTTTTTTTTTTTTTAAATTTTCAAAATGAAAACATTTTCCAACGGTAACTGATGAAAAATTCACATTCCAACGGAAGCACCGTTAAATTGAAAGAGAAATAAATCGATTGGAATCCTGTAAACGGAAACGATTTCTAAATTTCACGGCCTCGAGTATCATCTATCACTATTTACACGTGTACGTTTTTAAAGTTTCCAAACAAAAAAAGATTTAAAAAAAGGAGAGAAAGATAAGAAGAAGAAGAAGAAGAAGAAACCGTGACGAATTTAAAACACGCAAACAACAAACAAACGAAGCATGTGCACGCTAACGTCACGCGCCATTAACGCCTATCCGTGATAACTTCAAGGTTCGAAAGCATATTTTATCCCAAACCAAGAATTTGTTAAAATTGGTCGTAGATAAAAAAAAAAGTAAAAAAAAAGAAAGAAAGAAAGATCGTAATCACCGCGAGATATTTCACGAAAACTGAATAAAATCGATTAAAGTTAAACAGTCAGATTCCACGTATCTCGACCCACTTTTACCGCCACCTGCGTCCTCCATTTTCGGCCCATCCGAACGGAGGATCCTTCTTCTCTCCTCTTCGCGCAGAAACAACTTGTTTAAGCCTCGTTAATTCGCACTCACCCCTTTAGAACGTTGGTGTAGATGAGAAAGCATATCCCTGAGGCGACACCAGCCACCATCAAACTCATTCCAGGCGATGTCAACATATTTTTTTTTTCTTTCTTTTTCCACTCGCTGAATATCCACCCTCTCGAATATCAATCGACGTCTATCCGTCCACCACTATATATAAGATTGACGTTTAATTATCGGCCGATTGATTCACTCGACGATCCATCTTTCTCCTCTCCTTGGAAACGATGGACAAATTTCGAGAAGCAACGATCCCTCGAGGTTAATTCCCCAAGCTAAATTCCCCTCGGAGAGAAACTTGAAGAACCTACTTCTGCCCATAGACTTTGACGACTGATTTTTACTTTAGCTTTCCGATATCCTCTGTCAACCGTTCCGTTTATCTGAAGATACGGTCGATAACGAATTCTGAAACGATACGGAACAGATTCAGATCGAACAATACGTTTCTATTGTTTGATCGATCATTGGTAAGGGATCCCTCTTTCGAGGGATCTAGGAAGAAGATCTCTTATTATTGTTTGCGATTCTATCTTCTTTTTTGCGAAACAAAAAAGACAAAAAAAAAGATAACTTGAGATTCATTTCAAATTATTTCGATTAGTTCGAACTTCTCACTCTCCGCCCGTAAGAATTTATCATTATTGTATTTTTTTCAACAACGAGTTGTTCCAAACGATCGAGTTCATTCGAGATGAATTTTCAATCCCGCCGTGTGATGTCGCACATTCACGCACTATTCACTCGGTCGAAAATTTTCAACGGGATACCGTTAGTAGAAATCGGTAATATATATATACTTGTTGTATAGAGGAGATGTGAGCGGAACGCACGATAAGATTGGACTGAAAGCAGAGCTAAGATCCCCCCGTGTGTATAGACGCACACGTGCACCTTCTTCTCGGCATCGGCCGCCGTATGTACCATGTGTCATTCCGCATCCACGGTTTTCCTCTTGCGTCTAGGGACGCAACACTTGTCGAATGGTACATTGTACCCTGAAACGTAATTTGCGATTAGTTCCGACTGCAAGTCTTTCAACTCTGAACGGAACTTGCCTTACGGAGTTTCACTTTGCGAGTGAATATTCCCATTGAGGAATATATTGGCTATTTTCAATTTATTTTTTATCAACGGGTCGAAAGTGCTCCTCCTATGTGCGACTCGCTATTCATTTTTTCTGATTCTTCTTCGCAACGTTTAGGAATTGTTCTGGAAAAAAAAGAAGAATGAAGTGTAATATCGGAACAAATCAATATTTACCATGTGATAAGAGATTTATTTTGTAAATTTTTTTTTGATATTTTGCGAGCAAACCTTTGATAGAAGTAACTGTTGCTTTTCCTCTTTCACAGATTCGAATAATGCAAGGATCGTAGGTTAAAATAGCGGAATATTCTTGAGAAATACGACGAGGAAAAAATTATCGTTATATAACTTTTGTCTATGTCTTGTTACGTCAGCATTGTCTTGGTCCATGCCATCTGCAAACAAAGCGAAAATCTAACACAGCATTCGATGTAGGAAAGGAAACATGTCTTTACTCTCATATTTCTGTGAATATTTTATATAGGAGATTAATATTGCAAAGTTTGTAATTCCAATATTAAATTTTAAATAATTAATATTAACAAGTATAATTTATAATAATGATATATATTTTTCTCTTTTCTGAAAATTTTTTGAAAATTTTGAAAAGATTCAGTGGATATTGGCAAGTGGATAATTTGCAAATAATTTTTATTTATAAATTTTTTTATCGAAAGAGTCGGATATTTCTGCCAGTGATAAAACAGACATCTGTTTATTGACATTCGAGCACCTTGAATCGGCAGATATAACTCGAACCTTGTACTCTCGGTTGCCTATTTCTTAGGCGCGTCTGACTAACACTGTCGGTAATCACTGACCAGACTGGGATATCTCTATTTTAGTCAGACAAACATAAATAGCATGCAACACGCTATTTATACTATACTCCATGCAATTTATTTTTAAAATTAAAAAATGATTTTAAGAAAGTAAGAATTAAGAAAATTATACTTGCAATTTTAAAATTCTAAATTTATCATTTATCCTTAATTTTAATACTGTAAATTTGTTCAACTCTGAAACTTTTTATATACATTTTAATCTAATAAAAAGCACGAATCAAATCTTTGTATTAATAATTAATAGATTTCAATTTTCAAACGACTTTTTACTTGAATATCTTCATAAAATTATCAATCTCAAATATATCAATTAACTTATCATCTCTCGATTAATTAAATTGTAGATTCGACTAAAAAAGAAAAAAAAAAACTTTTATTATCGGCTATCTTCTTTGACATATTCTAAATTATCAGAAAGACAGAGAGAGAGAGAGAGAGAGAAAGAGAGAAAAAGAGAGAATTGAATCACAGCAAATGTATTCCATTATGACGTAACTTTATTTTTTTTTTTTCTCCCAATGGAAACTTGTTTCTGCGATAAGATGATTTATCCCCCACAATAATTTATCCCGCGCGCAAGAAAATCCATCAAAGCACGAAGACCATAGGATTATCATGCACGACATGATCAAGTTTTTGACGGCCATTTTGCAAAGTGTAGATGACTCAAAATCGTTCAACGATGAAGGACGAGCATCTCTACGAGCGCACACTCATTATCATATTGAGCGTATTCGAATATCAAGCTCGATGGATGCACGTATTCAATCTCTCGTATTGTTCGACCATCACTCGAAACGGATTGTTTGCTTTTTCATGATGATGGATAGGGGTTATCGATGTCGAAGCTATATTTGTACTTTGTCTATGAAAGATATAGAGCGTTCATTGAAAATTGGAAATTTATTGCAGATCGAAATAAATTGTTTTTAAACGTAAAAGAATAATAATTAATCATCTAATTTCTGATTTTAATCTAAGAAATAACTGTTGTGTCTTTTGTGCTAATTTTTCTTACATTTATCGATATCCATTATCACAGATTAATAATCATTTATAATAACTTGTTATTAATGAAATGGATGGGATGCTGAATGAATAAAATAAGATCCAAAAAGGGGGGGGAAAAAAATGCAAAGTATATATATAACTTTGGAAGAAACGTAAAGAATGATTATAATGATTCTCGTTACAAAAATTCTTCCAAAGTCTTTAATCTTGCCGATATAATATCTTTATACGTTTCCCTCTTCGATATAATACAGCTGTGCTCGATTATATCGTTAATTGTAGCAGTATTATTGACGAGAAGTCATCATAAGTCGAGGAGGAAATCATTATTCGATAAAAAAAATCGACACAGCCCCCACAATTCACGACAGTAATCAGATAATCTTAAGTATCGGTCAGTATGTATTCATTTCAAGCATTGTAAACACGTTTTCTGCCAGGAAAATTAATATTCCACTTCGATTCTGCTTCACCAACAGGCACGAACAATCTTTATGAATCTTCAGTTTTAATCAATCTTTCGCCTGTTGCACGACGCGTTCCGTAATTCTAAAATCGTGAAAACTCATAGCTCTTCTTTAAGATTAAAACTTAAAAAACTCTGCCATTCACGAGCTTTGAGTCGAGCTTTATTCGAATCCAAAAATTGTTCGATCCATATATCGATATTTTTGAAAGATTAAAAAAAGAGAAAAACTCGTTTTTCTCTCTCAAATTTCATTCAATTCTTTGGTTTCGCGTTTCAAAAAATATATAGATCGAAATTCTTTTAGAAAAGAAGTTCGAGGGTGAGGAAAGGAGTAGTGGAACATGAAAGGGATTAATCAGAAATTCGATAATCGGAACATGGATGAAATTCAAGATCTTCCAGAAGAATCGAGCGGCCTTCTTCGCCCCAATCAACATTCTCATCGGTCGCTATCTAAGGTATGAATTCTTTTCGTTCTTATTACGTCTTCTTCGATTAGATAACAAAACGTCTTGCTCGCGATTTGACCATCTTCTTTCATTTCAAACTTTTATCAGCGATTCTTCGCTAACACAATATCTGATGATTGTCGAATTTTTAGACGATCCGAGCATAAGGTAAAATATACACTCATATATTGATACGTGCATTGCATTGATTCCTAAGTTTTAATTTTAATTAACTAACGTTTCCATTTCGTAAATTAAATTCTATTTCACTTTTCGTATATTCTCTCGAATTAAATATATTCTTGATAACTTCATTTATTTATTATGTTTTTACACGGCGAGAAAAAAGTATTTTTTGACAATTAATTAAAAATTTGTTGCGTATATGTAATAAACTAATAAAATTTATTTTCTTTTAAAATAATTTTCATTGTGAAAATAATAATAAAATTTGGTTTGTAATGTGGTCTAATTTAATAATTTAAATTCTTGAAAAAAATCCAGTCTCAAAGTCTTTGAAAATTTCTCGATTATACGTTATAGGAAGGTACAAGGTATAATTTATTAAAAATATATCTTTTGTTGCTCGAACTTTCATCAATCATAAAAAAAAAAAAGAAATATTTTCAAAACCTTACAGAATTAATTTAATAAATAGATCTATTATCCGCCTTTTAAATCTGCAATTAGAAGAATTAGTAAACGAAAACGTCATCGCACAAGTTTTATAATTAAATTCACAAGCAAGACATGCAAGCGAGATTAAATCGAAGCAATCGCAAAGTAATTCCTTCTGATTATTATTCGCCGAGCAAAGAATATATTTTATATAATCTCTTCAATTCAACTTGCACAAACTTCGATCGTAACGTATGAGGGTACTTTACAGCAAAAAAAAAAAAAAGAAAAAGAAAAAAAAAGGACGCTTCGAAACATTTTTAAAATTATCTTTCTATCTAATCGATATTACACTTCCGACAAAACATTTTTTTAAGTGTATAATAATTACAATTAAAAACAAATTAAACAGATAAAAGTAGTTTAATTATTGTTAATTATTCTAGGAAAAAAAAATGAAAATAATAATAACTCAAAACTGTCAAACAGATAAGAATATCGAAATTTTTTTTTTTCGAGATATCGAGACACACGCGGTCCTTCATTATTCGATAGTTGTCAAGTAAATATCGAAAATGCAAAGCAACGAAACGAAAAAACGTTGCATAATCGTCGACAAAACGGACGTTTATCGACGTCAACAGACATCGTTAATTTGTGTCGCATAATAAGGCGTGTGCGCGCGAAATAAACGCCTCCTCGATCGCTTTTAAATATTTTTATCAATGACGCGCCTTATCTCTTCGGATGTTACAGCATGAAAGTTTAGCAAGGCCGAATATCAGAGGCAGAATAATTGTTTGAACATGTTGCGCCAATATTTAGCATTCGGTAAAACGTCTCGTCAATGTGATCTTTTTAGAGGATAAGGAATAGTAGTGGGTGAAGTTAAAAATACCTCTTGACGCGGTACGATGAACGATAAGTGGTTGGAAAAATTGATCTGTTCTAAAAAAAAAGAAAAAAACATTTCGAAAATTTTATTTACCAAAAGGATTACTATTAAAAATATATTACGATTAAAGTTAAAAATGTTAGGATACTTGTTTTTATATTTGTTGTAAAAGTAAAAAGTATTTCTCTCTCTTGATATTACAAATAGATAAATCGAGTTAAAATAAATACTCGATTCTTCTTTTTTTTTTTTAATAAATCCTTAGAATGTTTGTAAAATACGAATAAATATTCTATTAAAAAAATAAATGCAAGTCTTCTAAAAATTGCGCATTTTTATTATAATTGCAAAAATAGAAAATCTGAAATCAATTAATTTTTGATTCAATAATTTTTTTCAGTTTAATAATTTTAATAAGTATTATTAAAAGTAGATTCTAGCAAATTCTTATCATTTTTTTTTGTTTTTTTTTTTTTCTTTTTTTGGAAGATCGATATTGTTATCTCATCGATGATATAATTTTCGATATCAAAACGACGTAGACAGTTTGTTTTTATATTCTAGAATCATTATATCTGGAAGATAAGAGAAAAGGATTAATCTAAATAACTGAATGATCGAGAAATTCGAGAAAACATTTCATATGGTTCTTCTAGCAACAGATTGTTATTATTCGATAAAGGAAATGCACAGCCAACAATTTGGAATCAATTCCATGTTGCATGAAATTTGGAAAAAGAAAAAAATCACGTTTTAAGTTAAAAAAAATAATTAATTCTACCACGACTTAATTCTATCTTTCCAATTCGCCAGCATTTAATCGATGTAAAACAATTCTGAAAAAATTCACCTATACTATATACTTTCGAACGAAATGCATAATTTCTACAATTTTAATAACAAAATTTATCGAAAGATTAAGATACACGCCCGGACAGGAAAAAACAACATTTTCGATCGATACTTTCATAAACAGATTAAACATTATATCTTTCTCTTTCGATTAAACAATTATCTTAATCATTATCACGGAAACTTGATTACACAAAAATATTCAGATTTTTCGCATTTTACGATCGGTAAATGGATGTAATCATTGCAAATCCACGATACGTGGTGATACGTAATCCCCTATATCCGCAGCCAGTAAAATCGTATTTACAAGGGTTTAGACGGCCGGTCTTCTCGGAAGATCCTATTTGCACGGTTTGCGCTATCACGTTCTGTTCACGAACCAAGTGCAATTAGTGACTCCATGTTTTGTTTCTTCGTATTATCGCAACGCAACCTACCATTTATATTATTTCATCAATAAAATTTGATAAATAAGTTTGATAAAGATCGGCAATAAACTCAATATCTCGTAGCGATTTGAGCGATGATGATGATGGTGTTAGGCGATGCCTAAGGATTTTCGAGAAAAGGAATTCTCAAACAAAGAAATTGTATCGTTAAACAAATGTTTGCATTGCTCCGTGAAACTATCGTTTTCGGATTTTTTGTCTTTTTTCATTTGTTCTCTTCCCTCTTCTCGCGCACAAGTGGAACGATTACGTCTTTGGTCAGACAGATTGGTCGATGAAATGTTTTTCAACGCGTTATTTTCTTTCTTCGTTTTACACGTGATGATTTATTGACAAATTATATTAACCACGATATTTTCGTATGCTCGAGGCAAACAATGTCACTTGATTAATTTAATAAAAAATTAAAATGTTGTCTGATGATGATTAATCGGTCGAAAAGGCTTGTAACGTATTCTTAGAAATGTTTATACCTTATATACTTTCTTTTCCTCGTTTTGCAAGACATCAGACTGACGAATTATTGTTATGTTCGAAAACATTTTCGTGACGCAAGACGAAAATACATTTGTCGAATCGAGAGATTCTCCAATAATCATTTTTTTTTATTAACGACGTTATATTGAAAAAAAGCGGGGAGAATTTTTTAATTCTTCTTTCTCTTGAAAGATAAAGATTGTAGATTGAAATAATCAATGCAACTTGAATCGGAGTAAACAATGTTTTTTTTCCTCGATGAAATTAATAAAAACTTCGATCATCACGGATGAATATTTCATGGGCGAAGAAATTTTTCTCTCGATAAAAAAAAATTGCAATTATTGCGAATTAAATAATAATGTTTCATAGAACGGAGAGATGAAATTCAAATGTGGATCTGTTTTCTTATTCTATAAGATAATTTGTTCATTAAATTAATACCATCCAATTAAATCTAACGATAATTTTCTATCGGTATTATTGCTATCTTCTAAGCAATGTTATCTTTATAAGTGAACTTTCTTTTTACGTATCATTACGTGATATTGTCTCGGTGTAGAAGTCATCTATAAAAATTTAAAATTATTAAAAACAATTTTGTGCATATAATTGCGTAGAATATAATCGTTTGAATTTTAATTGTTGGTATGATTTTTCGTTCAAAGTGAATTAATTTAAGATTAAGAGAAGATTCGTAGGCGATTAGCAAAAGCAATAGGTCAGTACTTTTAATTAGGAAACGTTCAGATTAAAATTATGAAAATATTTTTTAGCATTCTATCAATATTTCGATCGTATTAGGAATTTTAATCACGATTGGTATCTCTTGTATCTTTAGAATCATCTATCAGTATTTTTGTCGAAAACATTCAAAGCTTTTCATTGGATATTGTATGATTAAATTTTTATTGAAAATAAAAGTGATCCTACATTGTAATTATGTTCGATTGATTTATTTTTTTATTATTATAAGAATAAGAATAAATTAATTTCATACATACATGGAAAAATTAAATCGATATTTGTTAATTCTTTTTTATCCAAAAAATTACATCTTATTTTCAAATGTAGAAAAGTCTTCATTAAAGATTTAACGAATACTTATTTAACTTTGTTCTTTTCCATATTTATAAGTCTCTTTTGATTCTTCAAACGAAAGGTCTATGACCATGTTAAAATCTAAACGAGCAAATCACGAAAAGATATTATTTCACTTTTTTCTTTCTTCCAAATCCCTATTTATACGAATGCATCCTCACTATCTCTACTTTATTAAAATTTTTTATAAATATATATAATCTATTAATCAAAAAATTAAACTAAAGCCAAAGATGAAGCTATTAAATTCAAAGGAGACGAACAACTTATTATAATAACAAACAAATCCAAATTAAACAAAGATTCAAGAAAATTTCAACAAAACAATAGTTTTCATTTACAGAATTATACCAAACTTCCTCCACCTAATCTTCGTCCCCAACCAAACTAATCCAAAAGGGATTCTAAACAAAATTCTATTCCTATCTTCAACTTGTACTAGTTCCAAATATAACAAATTTCTCTTTCATCTAACCCCTATACCATATCCAAAATTAACCAACCCAAAACGATTCCCTTCTTTTCTTCTCGACTTAAGAAAAAAAAAAGAATCTCTTGTTCGAAATCGATCGATGAAAAAAAATAGGGAAGTCCTGTTATCTCGCCACGGCTGATCGCCAATCTCGGGCCATCGGAAATCTCGCGCAGAAGCAATGGATCGAGCCACGTTCCGCCGATGCGCGGGAGCTCGCTATCAAAACGAAGGACGCGTAGGTGGTGCGAGTCGCGGTTCTATCCGTCGGATTTAGTTAATGTCCAGCGCTCCGCCGACTCGGATGTCGCACCGGCTCTGAGAAAAAACACAGCCATGACACACGCCTGACTCCGCCTCGAACAACCGACACAACAGCTCCATCACTTTTCCTTCATCTTCCCGTGCAAAGCAACGAGGCCTCGTAATAAAACTCGTCGTACGTGTTCAAAATTTTCAACCCGCATTTCGACCGATCGATAACACAGACACAGAGAGAGAGAGAGAGAGAGAAAGAGAGAGGGTGGGAAAAAATCTTTGGACCGCTTTTCCATATTGCGCTTCAGAGAATCAGCTGTGCTTCGATCATTTTTTATTATTCCATCATCGATCGTCCATTTTCGATGATCGATCTTTTCTCCCCTCTTTCTCTCTTTCTTCGAAAGATCTCTTCTTCGAAAGATTCGAAGGATAATACAATCCCGATTTTCGATAGATTTGATTTTATTATTTTTTTCTTTTGTTTTCTTCGTTTCAAACTTTTATCCTCTTCTTCCTTTCTCTCTCTCTCTCTCTCTCGCTCGCTCGTTCGAGGTTTGTTTTATCGTTTTTTCGCAAGCCGTGTGACTAATCGCGAAAAAATTAAAACACCGAGGCGAACGATATCGATACACACGGTGTTTAAACGGCGGCCGGCGTAGAAGCAAAAGTTGCGTAGGTCCACGTGGACTACTCGGCCCGGCCTCTCTCGTGTGACGATTCTTCTTCTTTCGTGTGATTCGTGCGCGTTTGTCGATTTCATTCTGTCGATTTGTTAAAGGTGAGAAATTCGGTAAGGTGAAAGAAAACGCGGAGGAAAGGTAGAAACTTAACTTTTGTGAGATTTTGTTGAAAGGAGGGGTTCGTGTTCTCGTTCGTCGATCCGAGAGAGATCGTCAGGTAAGTGGATTTTTTTGACTCGTTCGATTCAGAGATCATTCTGTTCTCTGGTTGGTAATATTTTTCAATCAAAATGGAATGGACAATTTGACGAACGAATTATGGAAAATTATGACGACGTTTAAAATGATAATATCAATGTTCACGGTTTAGTGCGATTTGACTCAGAGTAGATAAAGTTGAAAACAGTTGCTCAAAACGCGGGAATCATATATTAAAAGGAAGTGATAATGTAATGATTAAATTGTGGACACGATGATTTGTTGAGTAGCTTTTTCGAAAAAGGAGAATTGTATAAATTGAATATAAATTTAAAGGCTTTAAGTTATATTTGAAATATAATTAAGAAGATAAAAATGATTCGACGATAAATATCGCTGTAATGCAGTATAATCCTTTCAGTGGAACATATTTGAAGAGTCGGTTCTAAAAAAACAAAACAAACGTAAAAGTTTGTGTACAAAAAATGTCGATTGAGAATTATTTATTATTATGTATAAGCAGTTCAAGTTTCCTATTGGTGAAACAAGATAGTGTAAGATAATTCCTTGTCGCATCTTGCTTTATCTATGTTAATAAAATAAATCTCAATCGAAATTTCTGTTTGTTTTTATCTCATAGAATCAATTCTCTTTTATCCAATATAAAGGATCTGAAAAATGAGAAAAAATCGATAAGATATATGGAATAGAATTTGGAAGTTGGATTAAAGTTTTGTGAAAAAAACTTTCTTCATTGAGAGCTGTTCAATTTTAAAAATACGAAACTAAAGAACGAAACTAACTCTTTCTTAAAGAGAGTAAATTTTAAAAATTTTGCGATATAAAGGAGAATTCAATCTCAAATCGATCATTCCATTTTCAAAAGACAAACATAAAAAAATCTTGCCGCGTGTTTATCTTATATATCACGAGCACTAACCTTCGGAGCATTGATTACAACGTTTGAATCAATGTCTCCAATTGTATCCGAGCGAGTACAAAGTGAGTAATAAAAGGAGGAAGAAGAGGTGAATGAATGAAAAAAAAAAAATATCTTCGAAGCGAAGCTGTTTCCTCAATTCACGAGGAAAAAGAAAAAAGTATTTAACGACCAATTAGTGGTGTTCGCGACACGTATTTTGAAACGATATAAAATCAAGGCTTTTTTCTCTTGATAAACGATTCAATCGGAGCAAGATATCCGATTTAAAAGAAAATTTTTCTGGGAACTTTTATCGGGGATGTAGAGATTTAAATAGAGAGAAAATTTCATGAATCCCTTAAATAAAAGTAGATATAAAAATCCTTAAATTTTTAACGATCCGTTGCTACGAGCCGTAAATGATTAAAAATGGCGAAAATTGCAATTTTTTTACGACCTACAACGAGCAATAAATTTTTATAACTTTCGATACTTGTACAGGTTTTTTACGCGTCAACCGATTTTCATGAAATTTTCTACACGCGTACAATTTATTTAGATCTGGAAAAAGTATTTGCAGATAGACTGCAGAGAGAGACAAGTAATATAATATAAATTATTTCTACTATAATATTATTGTCCTCCATAACATAATACTATTTCATTGAATTTTTTATCGATTGATACGTAACTCCGTTAAATTCCTTTCTTCTTAATCATACATACGAATAATTTTATCAACGAAGAGGATTGATACGAGGTTCGTAACGTTGATTCATACAATTTGCATTCAAGTTGATGGGATTTTGTCGTAAATTCAAGTCGAAATTTGCAATTCCGTGCAAGGAATAGGGGAGAATCGACGTTGTAGATGGCCGGCACGGTAAATCGTTCCTATATAATATATGATCCTTGACCTTAAAACCTAGAATTCCGGAACTCACGATCGACCTTCCATCGACTTCCTATAAAAATGCCCTCGTCGAGTCGAGTTCGTCAAAGTGCTGCTTTCAAAAAGCTTCGTTTATCCATCTTCTTTAGAAACGTGTTAGAGTAACTACCTTTATTTATTTTTTTTTTTTTTTAATGGATTTAATTTTTCGAGTTTCGAACATTCGTAAAATATTATCGTACATTTAATATCGAGATTTATACCTCGATAAACGTTTAATTATTCTGTCCCAGGACAGGAAGTTTTTTTTTTTATTCATCTTGAATTATATGTTTCCTCTTTGATGTTTAATTTAATTTTTGAAAATACATTGAGAGTTTACATTGGATTTGTGAAAACACTGGATAAATGGAGAATGAAGAGATATATGAATACTCGAGAATGTATTCAAAAATTTAAATGATGTTTCATTCCAGAAGAATCCTGTGATTTCCTTTCGAATTCCAAAAAAAAATTTAAATTTCGTAGAAATTACTTTTAAATATTCCAAGGAGAAAAATAAATTCAAGAATCCTTAAATATTTGCAAACTTTTATTTTAAAACGTTTAAATAACTCGAGGCTCGGGTTTCAAAATTTGTAATTCTTCTTCCTCTTCATCTTCTTTCATTTCATGTGTGATGTTGAATTTGTATGCATTATGTTAAACACTTATGTCATGTACATGACATACAATTGTTCGATCGTTATTATTCGTCCAAGCTGTTTTTTCATTTATTATCAAAAGATTTTAATTAAGACAGAATAAATTGTGCGATTCACAAGGTCGCTGGATAATGATTATCTGAAAATTCTTGACGAGCCAGAATAAAATTGTTCTTATACCAAATCCTTTTTTAAACAAATTAATCTTGCTCTCGAATTTTTGTATCTTATAATTTTCTTCTTATTTCAACAAAAATTTTTTTAACGTATTTCTAAAAAGAAAAAAAACTTTAACAAAGATAACATTGAATATATTAGCATAAATAAAATGAATATATTGTAATGATATTACATTTATATATGATTCTTTGGATTCTATGGAAATGTTCTTTCTTTCTGTCGAAACAAAAGTTATAAGTGAATTTAGGATCGATAAAATTGAGATTGAAGGAAATTTAATTAAATTGAATTTAAATTTAACGATACTTCGATTTAGAAAGATTTTGATTCAAAGAAAGTGTTGGATAATTGAAAAATCGAGATAAGAGAAAATTTAAATAAAAAAATTTGTATATTCGAAAATTAAATTAAACAAAGTAATTAAAATTCATTAAGTTTCTCATAATATTTCTTAATATTCTTAATATTAAAGACACTTGTGGAAGAATGTAGAAGAATAATGCCAATAATTATCAATATGCATGTTTATACAATGATAATTGAGATCGCTCTCAATTATAGGGAATAAAAAGAAAAATTCATATTTTTCAACACAACAATTCGATAATCATTAATTATTCATCAAAACTCGTAGATCATTCATTGGAAATCAAATAAATAATTCATTTATAAGCATTTAATTATTGAGCAACGATGCATCTCGTTTTCCAATGATATTATAACAATTAAAAAAATTCACTCCAATGTAATAAATCTTACGTCAAATTTTAATTACATTTTTATTAATTTGAAAAAATGATATAAGTATTACGAGTTTCTTTAAAAAATTAATTTTTACCCGTTTTATATCTCCTTGAAATTTATTTCAATAATATTAATTCACAAAATAATAAGTGTGTCATTTATGATATCAAGTATAATAACACTCCCAACCCCTACTTCCTACAACCCTAACTCAACATCCGTGCTCAAGTAGACAATATTATAATTATGATACTACCATTTCGTTCCATTATACGAATAGATCTAGTCTTCCCTTTGATTGAAAGGGTCCAAGATAGAATCATTATGCATATCTAAACAATGATTATATTTACACCCTTTGTACTTTTACCCTTTTTTCTTCTTGATTAATCAATATTTTTGGGAGAGAAATGCTTGTGTGCAAGAATGCAATGCCCAATTATAATTTGCACAGTGGAAAATTGGAAGGAAAGGAAATGTCAAGACTTATCTTGACAAGAATGCTCAAAGGGTTATCGTATATTGTTTCTCCGAAACGTGTTAATCCGAAAAATGCATTGTTCAGGCATCCTATTAAATCTCGAGTGTCCTGTTCCCCACTAATTGGCACTTCAAAGAGAAGTCTCGTGAAATTATTAAGCTTTTCTCGCGGCTAGATTTAACAAAAAAAAAAAAAAAAAAGAGTAGTAGAGTTCTTTCGTTGTATCTCTAATAAAAATTTCGATGCTTGTTTTTTTTTCGATCTTTTGCAGAAATTCAGCTCGATCGAAAACAAAAGAGCAAAACAAGAGAAAATTGTTTGGAGGTTGAGAAGAAAATAGGAATACAAAAAAAAGGTATTGGAAGTGAAGTAGATTCAGTGAAAAGTCGGTACAAAACGTTGGCTGACTTTTTGCGTGGATTATGGAAGAGGGGCTGGATACAAAAATGGTGAAAAGCTCGGCGGATTATGTAAAAGCCATGGAGAGCAACGTGCAATCAAATCAGGTGACTAGAATGTCTGTGAAATGGGAGCCGATTTAAAACTTGTAATCTTATGTAATAAATCTTGAACAAATAAACACAGAGTTTTCACTGTTTTGCTCATGAATACTTTTTATTAGAGTTGAAAGTTTTTTTTAACAAGGATATGTGAATTTGAGAATTCAAATATTGATGAAAAAATTTTATTTGGCAGAATATAAGAAAATTTATGGAAATTTAACTTTAAAAAAAATTACACAGGAAATTTTAATATTATCTGTTAAGGAAATTAGGTTTCAAAGATTCTAAATATTAGAGAAATTAATTGTGATGAAAGGAAACTTAATTTAAATAAAAAGGATAATAAATCCTTAAAGAATTTTCCAAGGGTTTATTTCCAAGAAATTTAAAATTAAGAAGATTTTAGAAATACGATAAAATATAGGATGAAAAATGACCCAGATACTTGATGATTTTCAAACGGTTTTAGATATAAGATCAAGATGATCGATTTAGATCCAAGCAATCTAAAATTCGAAAGATTCTAGATGCAATAGGACTCGATAGATGATGATCTAATTGTTTGAGGATTTAGATATAAAAAAATTTAGTAGAAATCCTACTAAAAGATTCAAGAAAATTTATAATCAAATCTAGAAAATCAAGATATCTTAGTAAAATTTAATTAAACTCGATGAAAATTTACTTTTATCAAAATTTATATTTAAACAAAAATTTCTAATTTGAAAAATGATTCTCTCACAGGTGATCGAGACGAAAGTGTACAAACGACGATGGCTGATTTTAGTTATCTTCGTGCTGTACAGCGCCAGCAACTCGATGCAATGGATTCAATACAGTATCATTGCAAATATCATAACGACGTATTACAATGTATCCACTTTTTCAGTGGATATGACCAGCATGATATACATGATAACTTATATTCCTTTCATCTTTCCAGCAAGTTATTTACTCGACAAATTCGTAAGTAAAATTGTTGTTAAATTTATTATTAAATTTATTTAACTGCTTTATATTTTCCTGTCTGCAAAAATGATTCTTCTTATCCGTATTGCAATTAATTTTTCCTTATCCGTGAAACTAATCAATTTTATTGAAAATATCTATCTCTTATTGAAAGATGTTATATTATGGATTAACACTGCATAAAAGATAAGAGAATCATAGAAAAAAATTGCTATATCGAAACATATCATAAGATCAATTCTTCTAATTCTTCTCTCGACACGTATCTTAATCCTGAACCTTGATCTTGAAAACAGGTGTAAACACTCTATCAAATTATTATCTTTATTTTCTTTTCTTCTTGAACGTGTTGAAAGATATTGCAAAAAAACAATGCGACAGAAAATCTTGACTCCATATCTAAACAAATTATTTTGAAAATTAATGGATCATAAAAAAATACTACAGATTTATATATCTAATAATAAGATTTCTGATATTTCGAAGTACGAAGAAAAGATAAGAGTTTACCATTTCTTTATAAAAGAAAGAATTTTTCTTTTTCCAGAAAATAATTTTTTTTCAAAATTCATTCCATTATTTTTTACGTAATCGTCGATTTCAGGGTCTCAGGTTCGCCGTTTTGACAGGCGCGATTGGAACAGTGACCGGTTCTTGGATAAAAGTATTTAGCGTAAGTCCAGATCGGTTCTGGATTACCTTCATTGGTCAAACATGTGTTGCTGTGAGCCAAACGTTCATTTTATCGGTTCCAGCTCGTTTGGCCGCTGTTTGGTTTGATTTAAATCAGGTCAGCAGCGCGTGCAGCATCGGCGTTTTTGGAAATCAGGTTAGTTAATAAATGTAAATTTTTTAATTAACATTTATATTGTTTATACATACATATACATACGTACATATATATAAGTTGTACATATAGATTAATTTATGTTTAGAATGTAAAGATAATTTTTTATATGAAAATATGTAAAAAATATAGAATCAATTGATAGAATACTTTGATTTCTTGCTTCATTTTTGAGAAAAATTATAACTGAAAAAAATAACATTATTTCCATTAGTATATTTCTAATAACATAAGTAAGCCTATCTTTTTATACAGAATATTTTGTAATATTTTTACAAGTAATAAAAAAGAACAAAATATTAGAATGATTTCTTTATAATGTGAAATATTTTAATTCGTCGAAAAGATTAAACAATTTCGCAAGCTTTGATATTCAATATTCTTTCAATATATTCATAATTCAATCATCGAACATGCTTCAATTAGCATTCGATCCAACTGTTAACAAGCAATTAATTAACTACTCTCGAACATCTCGTGCAACATCTCTTTTCTAAACCCCTTTGATTATTAATTTCCTATTTCCTTTATCCTTACCTTCAAAAGAGTCCTTGTTATAATACCAGATCATTGTCTCAATTATTGTCTCAAAGATCCATTAATTACTCCATCATTTTACTCGAAACAATAGCAATAGAATCGCGTGCCAAATTTTCAATGAGATTCTGGATGAAGCCAATGCCAACAAAGTGAACGTATCCACACGACGTTATGCTACATACATACATATATAGTTGTTAAATAAATGCAGTGCTCGTAAATGGAGCTCGAATGTATATTACCTGTGTAGTAAAACTCTAATTCGAGAGACAGGGTCGTTGGAGAATTAAGTAGTGATTAGATGGGAAACAGAATCGTAACGTGCACCCACGTTTCATTTCGCGGCGGTAGGAGGGGGATCTGGGACCCTATTCAGCGAATTAAACCTATGTATTTCAAACAGATCACCCCTTCTCGTAGGAAGATAATCTATTCAAGGTGCACCGCCGATCAGATTATTTTATCAACTTTGACGTAATTTTTTCTTCTATTTTTTCTCTTCTATCTCGAGAATATATATGCATGGTCCGAGAACCTTAATTTGAAAAAAAATATTATTAATATTTCGATTCCGAAGGAAATTCGATTCTTAAGATATGTGCTTATGTTTTACATATGAGTAGAGGTACAAACCTTTTTTTTTTTTCTATCATATTAAGATGTATAGTTCGAGAATCTTGAATATTTTATTTGAAGAAGTATTTCTGTTCGATTAGAGGAATTCTATTCTTAGAATATGTACATCAATCGTTCTTCACGTCTGGTGAGGTTTTAATAAAATTTTTATTACAATGCCATTTGCTATGTATAGTTAATAAAGAAATATACGATAGATATCACAAAATTGATATAAATGATCGTTGACCTTGCTGTTTATGACGTGACTGCCAAGTTTGCCGCTCTTCGAGCACAAGCTTTCGAGAGCGGAACTCTTGTCGGGATAGCTCATGATGGGCTGAAAAGAATAATGATCTCTTACTTCCTTGGAATAACAACAATGGACATCGAGCATCTCTCTGAATGATAGTAATTTCACGATGAATTTACGACATTTATACAAATTTCAAACTAAATAACATGAAATAGAAATTTTCTATTGTATTATTTATCATTTAGAAAAATTTAAAATTATCGTTCCGATTTTCAGCTGGGTATAGCAATTGGTTTCCTCTTCCCGCCGATGTTGGTGCAAAGCAACGAAGACATTAATCAAATCGGCCGAGGATTGCATGCAATGTTCTACATAGTCGCTGCTTTTACCACCATTATTTTGGTCCTTATACTTCTATGTACGTATAATAATCATAAGTTCAATATTAAAAAATTCTCTGAACATATTCGATATTAAATGAATTTAGATTTATATTTCCTCTTAAATAATATAAACTATATGAAAATTATTTTGAAAAATTGATTATGCGTATTTAAAAATTAATATTTAATTTTTATATTCTTTGGTTTCAATATTATGTTGGTTTTAATTTGTAATTAATAGATTGAAATAATTTATAATAATATGAAATTGTAGCATCTTACTTACATCATTACGATTTTTCAGTCCTCCATATTGAAATAATATTTTCTTCTAGTTTTTAAGTCTAAACCACCGCTTCCTCCGAACCAAGCACAAGCTCAAATTCATAGAGAGAACGAAACGCCAAAAAGTTTCTTCATGTCCATGAAGAAACTACTCACAAACTTCGGTTACTTGTTACTATTGTTCAGTTATGGCATCAACGTAGGCGTGTTCTATGCCATCAGCACGCTTCTCAATCAGATAATCCTTGAATATTTTCCTGTAAGTTATTATTTTTAATGTCTACTTTTTCTTTATTTTAAAATTTATATTATTTCTCTATTAAATTTCTATTTATTATCGTTATTTATATTATTGTAATAAAAATTTAGAATCATGAAAAAGACGCTGGAAGAATCGGCTTGACCATTATCTGTGCTGGTATGTTAGGTTCTGTGGTTTGTGGTATTGTGCTTGATAAAACGCGCAAATTCAAGTGAGTAAATCTTCTCAATATAAAAATAAGTTATATTCTCTTGTTGATTAATTGTCTCAATTTAAAATTTTTCTATTTGTAGAGAGACAACGTCAGGCGTTTATCTTTTCTCCTTTCTGGGCATGATTATATTCACATTCATTCTAATGTCCACCAGTCAAATATTCACCATTTATATAATAGCCGGCACATTAGGGTAAGAATAATTCATATTTCTTAATTTTCATTAAGAATTTAGAATATTTAATGAAATTCAATTACTATTTTTCTCTTTATTTTATTCTTTAGTCAATATATTTTATAAATCCTATATAAATCTAATTTATGAATTGTTCAAAAATATTTATCATTCTCACTTTTAATATTTATAAAAAAACCGTAAAGAGTTCAAAAATATTAAAAGTTCATAATCTTCAATTAATAATTTCATATAATTTATCTATTGCACAAATAAAAATATACTAAGAACATACCTAATTAATAATAAAAAATCTAATTTATTACATAAAATCTTTAATATGATTTTGAATTCTTCTATCTGAAAATATTTTTTCAGATTCTTCATGACTGGTTATCTTCCAGTGGGTTTCGAATTTGCCGCGGAATTGACATATCCGGAACCGGAAGGAACATCCGCTGGTTTATTAAACGCAATGTGCCAAGTATTCGGTATCATTTTCACGACTATGTACGGGTATTTCTTGCACATTTGGGGTGATTTTTGGGCAAATCTTTTCCTTTGTATTGCGCTAGCTCTTGGTTCGTTTCTCACCATCATCATTCCCAATGATCTTCGAAGACAAAAAGTTTTAAAGAATCCCATGGTCGAAGATTGAGAGATAGAAAATTAGAGAATGATCGACTAGTCTTTGTTGTGATCGATGATATTGCGAATGTAGACTTTCCTAGGATGAATATCTTTAAGATAGATGAGAAAAATGAATTATTATAGGTTGTCCAAAGATAGTTGATTTTGATAAAATGTCAGATAAAATTGCATAGAAATTGTCTGCCTCATGTTATCTATTGTTGTTATTATTATTATTCTATACTTTCATATTTTTTCAATATTTTTATATTTTACATTTACATATATAATATTTTTTTTTTTATTGAATTCAATTCTTAAATAACACTTAAAATTAGATTTCTTAATATATAAAAATATAATGTAATTAGTTTCTAAATATGCCAAATGATGATAAAATATCAAAATATTTTATATGAATACAAGTATATTCGAATAATAACAAGAATAGATAAAGATAAGCGAACAATAATTTTGGGCATGGTTCAAGATCTGAAATTATGTTGGAATATTCTGTATTATTTTTATTATTTTTTTTTTATTATCTTTGTTTCAAAAGTACTAAATAGAAATTCTAATTTATTTATAAATTATCGAGATTAATCATTGACTATTTAAAGAATCACTGTCTTACACTTACATTTAATTTCTATCTTATTGTTTCTTCTTTGTGCTGTGATGACACTTCAGTATCATGGAACAATTCCATTCGCGTGTAGACAACATCTGAAACTTTTGTGCATTTCAAAAAAAAAAATTAAGAATTATAAAGCTACAGAGCTAATTTTTATGTAGTTTAAAATCAATATGATATAATATTTCGTTTCGTTGTCTACGTAGTTTGAAAAACAAAAATATCTTTTTATTTCAGCCATCAGTATTATTATTTTTTATGATTCTGATGAACGTGTTTAACGAACTTTTTCTGAAATTTCAAACGATGCGAATTAAGATGAAAAAATTTCGCATTTTTATGATTGACATATCAAAATAATGCCAGTAGTCGATGAAATAGTCAAAAATTTAAAATAGTATTTCGTGGACAACAGAAATGATAATATAATAATAATAATTGATGCGATTAGATTCTTACAAAAATATTGAGATGTTGTATATCTTAGGATAACGAAAGATAGATAAAAATCTATTTATTTTCGTTATTTGTGTAAATGTTTCCATTTAGAATAGATTTTTAAACTTTGGTCTTCGTCATGTACAAATCTATGAAATTGTATTTCTTCGATACGTAACTTCCATAGTTTATCACATTAAATATTATCACATATCGATCGAATATCGTGGAATGAAAAATTTTTGAAATTCACTTTTGAAATTCACTTTTCACTATGAACAAACTATAACTTTGCAAAGTTCATGATACACAAGCAAAAAATTAGATGAAATAAATTCGATAATCTAGAACAGCGTGAAATATGCGAACTATCGAAGAAATTCGATTTGCGAGATGATCGAGATTCGAGATTACTAAATTTGCTCGAATCAAACGAGGAAAAACGAATTATTACACGAAGATTAATATAAACGAGCTATCTGAAATTGAATTTTCTTCTAATTGAAAGTGAGTTTAGAAATCATTAAAATATCGTCAGATATCGAATTCTACTTTAGATTGTAACGTCATTGTCTAATTATTCCTAGCTTGAAAAGAAATTTCTTTCGTTTTAAATAACCTCTAATCAACAGACGACAATAATATTGTAGCTACACGTACAAAATGAGTATTAAGAAACAATTGAATATTGTAGTCATTGTTGTAAATTCTGATCGATAGACTGAAGAATGTTTATATGTTTAAAATGAAAACGTAGAACAAGATATAGAATGTTACTATTATTTAGTATTTTCAAATAAATTATATCTTTTATAATATTTCTTATTCGAGAAAAAATTTTTTTCTTTAAGTTATGGTTATTAAAATTTATATGAACATCTACAGTCTAGTGATCACCGATGTGTATTAATTTTTATAAATATTATCGTGTGTCCATGTATAATTGTGGGGCCATATATAAAAATGAATAGATACAAAAATAGTCGACAATAAATCTATAGTAAAAGTACTAAGAATTCGAAATTGATAGAATAATATAGAAAATTTTGCTTCTATTTTTATAATATTTTTACAACACAGAAATATTCAAAGAAAAATACTTGCACATTTTTCTTTCACTTGCGTTCTTAGATTTTCGTGTTAAAAATACAATTGTACATATTTTTTTTCTTGTAAAGATGCATTGCTACGAAAAAAAAATTATCAGAAAAATAATTTTTGAAAGTGTCAATTAATTGTCACAAAATCTTTTATCCGAAATCACGAAACAAATAAACGAAGTTCAAAAATTTATAGATATAGAGGTACACGTATACGGATATATGTATATATTTTGTAAACTCGATGTGTATATTTTACATGTGTATTTTATTCAATGCCGTCTGTATGTAAATTGTTCCAAGCATATCTTTTATAATATTAATAGTTCAAATGTTACGATAATTATCATATCTCGATGTGATTTAAAGACAATATTAAATGTTAACATGTGTTAAATTTATATTGTTAAATAATCTGCAGGTATACCGATATTTGTGAAAAAGTGTTAAGTGATTTTTAACAGAACAAGTGTTTTAAGATATTCCATGGATAACATGCTTTTATTTGAAAAGTGGAAATTAAGCATAAAAATCGGAAACTTGTAATAGAGAAAAAAATACCTGAGGAATCATGGAAAGTTATATTGCGATCTCGCCTAATTAATTTTGCTGTATCAGCAACGATTAACTTTTTACGAAAACGAAAATGTAATACAGTGCTCGTACGTCTACGTCAGTGCATATATCCAAATAGATATAATTATTTTAAATAACTGGAAAATTATTCCAGTACAAATGGATGGATAGTTTTATTCTTTTCTTTCTTTTTATTTGAGTTACATTCCTTCTTTTTATATTATTATTATATAAAAATCGATTAAAGAATTTTTCTATTAATTGTTTATACAAGAAGAAAAGAATAAAACGATCAAAATCATGTTTAAAATAATCGTTTTTAATCAATCAAGAATATTTATAATCTTCCATTTTTTTCTTTTTTTAATTTTGCATTTTCGAGCGTCGTATTTGCGATTCGTTAGTCATTTTATAAATAAATTATAGCAACTTGAATGAGTTTCTTTAAGTTTTGCTATGAGCTTCATACGAAAATCGTTTTGTGACGCACGTTCTTCCTAAAATCGGAAATGAGTGAACAAATCGAATAAAAAGTATCTGTGATTCTTGACAATATTCGCTATTCGATTATCATCTGAATGTAGAATGATAAGAAGCTTTGAAGATTATAAAAGCCTTAAGAAATTATCTTATTATTATTATCAAATTATGTTATTATTATTGTGTAGTCACATTGAAAATGAATCGAAAAATAAATATATTGAGAAATATTTATGATAAAATTATCGTTGTTTTATTGTTCCTTCTTTTCAACACAAAAACAAAAAATATATTAATTAGAGCATTGTTATAATTAAAAGAATTAAATCAAAAAAAAAAAATAAATTTTAATTTGAGAAAAATACACGTAAAATTACAAAAACAAATATGAATAAAAAAATATTTATATTATAAAACGAAAAAATTTATGTAGATATTTATTATTTTTTTATCAATATGAATTTCATATTTAATTATCTATACTTATCCTATTGAGATTAAATATATTTCTATCATTTTTCTATTAAGAAATATTTAAAATATTTTTTATTAAAAAATTTTTAAATGATTTTGATAATTATATATATTTTTTTAATATAATATAACGTTGTTTTCTAGATCTGCTGAGCACTCTTAAAGACTTTTCTAATAACGATAATAGGATAATATGAAATATAAGAAGCGTTTTGATAACTTCTTATTGAAACATATTTTCCTAATAAGAAAATCGAGAAACGGGGATAATAGGAAAACATAAGAATGTATCACGATAGTTTATGCTCTTATAAAATTATGTTTTCCTAATAAGAAAGTTAGTCATATAGAAATAGGATAATAGAAGTGAAGGAGATATCGTAAAACCTTCTTTAAGATCATGTTCTTCTAATAAGAGAATTCATTTTTCGACGCTTGAAGAACGTCGATGGAAGCTTTGTCGATATCGAATTAACATGCGCAAATTATTATTTAAATTATATTAATAATTTAATAAATTAAAGATTTAATTGTAAATAAAATAATTGTAAATAAAATAAAATAATATTAACATTAAAAGAACATACAATATAATTATTACTAATAAAGAAATATTTTTATAAATTATTCTATTTATTATTTATTATTTACTTTAATTAAATAATTAAAATAATATTACATAATATGTTAATATATAATAAAAATAATAAATATTTTAAAAATTGATAAATTTGATAAATTATAAATTTATTTATAATTCTATTATATTAATAAAATAAAAAAATAATAAATCAATTGTATAATATTAAAAATCAAAAATTTAAATAATTTATATTAAAAATATTCATTTAAAATCTATATTATTATCAATATCATTTAAAACGTATATATTTCACGAACTACATATTTATTAAATGAGAAAATCGAACTATTAAAAATATTAAAAATTATTTTAAAACTTAATTTTAAAACTTCTCAAAAGATGGCGCTAGTTATCAATTCTTACTCTACTTTATCCTATCTTCAAAGAGGTATCTTTGTTACTCAAAAGATGGCGCTAGTTATCAATTCTTACTCTACTTTACCCTATCTTCAAAGAGGTGTCTTCGTTACTCAAAAGATGGCGCTAGTTATCAATTCTTACTCTACTTTACCCTATCTTTAAAGAGGTATCTTTGTTACTCAAAAGATGGCATTGATTGTCAATTCTTCTATCTCTATCTTTGTCACACTGTTTTCTGTCCTTTATTTATATGTTTCATTTGCGGCACTCTAGAGATGGCGCTGATTTCAATATTTTTACTCTATCTCTATCCTTTTCCCACTATTTTCTTTCTCTCTCTATACTTGTTCTTGACGCGTGACCAAGTCTTTTCAAAGATGCGGGCATGCAATAATCATCCAATCGAAAATCCTAGCACGCACTCGACCACTCTAACCGGTTTTCAGGTGGACGTGTACCATACCATAAAATTAACGGTAGAAACTCGTCGCTGCACTTTTATAACACGTCATAAACACGTTGAATCTTTTCCTTAACTCGATCATAAGGAAAACTTTTCAAACTTACAATCTCTGTACTTTTTTACTCATAATAGAACGACAAATTTAATATCTTCAATTTATCGTAAATTAATTTATAATTTATAATTTATAAATAAACTTTATATAATTTTATATAAATTTTATTAAATTTTTTAATTCAACAAAAATAACATTATAGGATTTGTAAATTAAAATTCAGCATATAAATGTATTATTATCGCGAGATCTCTCGCAATCCTTTATTACCATTTTTCTTACATTTCTTTTATCACAGTCGATGCTACGAAATACATATACAGATTGCTTCTCACGTGTTCAACAATAAATATACAAGAAAGACGAAAACTCAACGAACATTACTTAACATTTTCTATTATTATATCCAGTTTAAATGTTCATAAATCGCAAAAATATACATTTCAGAAGAAAACAAGAGTGGAAGGAAGAATAAAACTTTCAGCACTTGTTTAACTAACATATTGAAAGCTGACACTCGTTATTCTGGTACAAAGAAGGCTGTTAAATTTTCTGACCGATAATTACATAAATATATTTAATCAAAATCGGGTATAATAATATGTGAATTTGAATTTTTTTTTTTTACAAATTGGAAATTCTAAAAATTTTTGATGTGAATATACCCACTTATTTATGTACCGTTACCTGATTTTGATTAAATGATATAACAAAAAAGAAAAAAATAAACAAGATGTCGTCGCGATGAAAGCATCTGTTACAAAAGGAAATTGCAATATGCAAAAAAGATAACTATGTTTGAAATTATCAATAATTTCAAACACCAAAGTTAATATTAACGACATTATACAATAGTTATTTCACACAGGTGATTAAAAAGGCACATAGGCGTGCATAGTCTGAGACATGTCGAGTCAGCATTTCGCTTGTGTATGAAAAACTTAGAAGGAAGATCGTAATTATCACGTGAAAAATATAAAATGACACCTCTATTTATGCTCGTCTAACCGTATCTAAAAATGTATTTTTTAAACATTCTGTACTTGCACTTAACAATGTAAGAACATTGTTGAATTTATTGAAATAAATAATTTAATAAAAATTTCATAATTAAAAATTCCAAATCTCAAATTTATGATTTTTCAGAAATTAATGCATTTTATCAAATATAATTTAACAATTTAAATTTTACCCTATCAATGAAGGGTCAATGTTTGTCGCTCGACATCCTCGTGAACATTTATAAACTATTCAAACCGCAAACATTAATTATGAACGTCACACTCTTATATACGTGTAAATGTATAAGTATATATTTATATATATATATATAATTATTTATATCATATAATTATCACATAAAATTTTAAACAACATCTGTTCTATTTTTTAGTTCCATCGAGAATCGACCAATAATGGACGGATCTTTTTTAAAATTTATTGTAAATTTGAAATATTTGAAAAATTTCAATTTAAAAATTTTCAGCAAAAATTGTCTGCTATAATTCGAGTGTATACATCCTGCATTAGTATGAATGAATATACATATATATATATATATATAGGCACGTCTTATTTTTAATTTGTTAAAACAAGCAGTCGCAGAATTCTCCAACTAAATATTTAGTCCCTATTTTTATAATAGTCAAGCGAAAATTCTCTCGTTACGTTTTAATTGCACTTAGAATCGAGGTGAAATGCTCTCATATTTGATTCTTTTGCGATTATCATCGAGATCGTGAAACAAACAACAGAATATCAATATATCTATTGGACTCGTACACATAAGACACGCATGTATAACTATCTAAACTTATTCATCGAACGTTCTACGTCATAGTGCCTTCGAAATCATTCTCAAATTTCATCCGTTATACGATTCTTTTGCCTTTTTTTATATAACTCTACTGCTGTCCATTAATTTCTATTATACTTATCATAGTTTCTTCTTACGATTCATTTAAAATTCAATTTAAATTTAACAATTATTTGATACAATAATCTTTCTTAATAATATTAATAATAATAATTCTTTCTAATAAGTAACATTAATCATATATCAAAATGAATTAAAAATCTCGTTGAAATATGGACAGCAATGTATCAACTATTCGCAATCAATCATCTTACTTAAAATTCAATCTTATAACATTAAAATTTCTCAAGGAACATATCCAACACGCTTCTCTATCCGCTTTTCCCGCAGAAAATCTTTTCCCGTCCTTCGTTCCCCCTCCTTCCGACCACCATCCCGGAAATCCTCGACAGACAAAGAAGGCACTTGGTTATCCCGGCGAGAAAGGTCCACGATACAGAATGAAGGTTGAACGACGATGCATGGCTCGCGAGCATACTTTGAGGGGTCATCACGGCCGCTCCATGGTCGACCACGATGGCGGCCGTTTCGCTTCTCTCCCGCCATTTTTCTCCAGGTATCGACTGATCTCGATGCATCATCGTGAGGGAACGGGCTCAGAAGCTGCCGCACTCGCGCAACACGCGATTTCCGAGCGGCATCGGTGGACGGAAGTTGTTGATTACCTGCAACACAAAGCCGGCTGAATTAGGGAAAAAATGCGGGAGCGTGATTCCGCCGATTGAGAATTCATTCATTTTCATGAGACGGACGTTGACGCGGCGATAAAAATAAATGGAAGGGAAGGGGGGGAGAGAGGAGAGGAAGGAAAAAGATAGGTGAAGCGGTGACACCCTCGCGAGAAAGGAAGATTAATCGAAGTGAGAGGATAGGTGTTCGATGGATAGGCGTTTCGTTCCATGATTTAATTAAATTTTATTTTTACAAATAATGAGGGAATAGAAGAGTGGAGAAGAATTGGATTGGATTTTACTTGAACCTTGTCAAAATTGGTTTCCAGGATTTTGTAATATAGGAGAATTTAGTAATATTAAAATTCAATTCTGTTTCATATATCTAGCTGTGAAATTTTTGCTGCGAACATTTCAACATTATCTACATTGGTTAATAGAGTTTCTTTGTTTTATGCTTAATTTATATAGAAACAAAGAAGGAAACGCCTTGAAGAGCGAAAAAAAATGTTAGCGGTTCATGGTTTAATGAAAATTTTCCACGTTGATATAAATAAACGAACTGAACTGTTCGTTTGTTATACCGCCATGAATCAATCATTGTTGCTATAAATATTTTATATTGGTATATAAGAGATCTTTGAGATTTGAATCAAAATTTCATTTGATCTCGTTTAACTTTAAAACTAAAACGTTTCGGATCAGAGATGCGAATAGAATCTTAATCTCTTGATCTAATTCAGAAAAAAGGATAAATAAAATAAAATTGTATTTTGAGTGCAATAAGATCGTGTAAACACTTACCGCTCCATGATTTTCATGGCAGGGGCACTCCTCACCACGGGAGAATTTACGCAAATTACGGAAAATGTTTAATTGATGATGAGACACCTCGATGCATTTCTTAAAGAGGATCCAAGTAACGCTTTCGTTGCAAGGTGGTGTCGTCAACGATCCCAGATACGTCCAATAGCCATTATCATCTATAAAAATATATAAAAAATAAATATATATACATCAAATCTCAATTCTTGTCAAAATAAAAAAAAAAAAAAAAGAAAATAATCCCCAAATAATTCTCTAACAATCGAAATTGTCACCACGATAAATGAAAAACGCAAAATAACAAAAACAAAAGCTTGGCTGTGGATAATTGATTAGCGATATATAAAACTTCTTGCCTTGATATATTAAACTCGTTGCTAATTTATTAATATGTGGAGCGCGAGAAAAATGGTGACGTAACTGCATTAAATAATAGTAATGCGCTCGACTGTGAAGAATTTCTTATTAAAATGACCTTCGTCAATCTTCGAAGGAAATCGAAATAATCGTTAAAACGTATAAAGAGACGATTTATATCCGTCTCTCCTTCGTTGAAAGGTTGAAGAAAATTAATACATTTTTTAAAAGCCGCTTGAAAAACAAATTTTCATCAATTTTTAAACGAGTGTTTAAACGATCGACGATTTTCCTTTCCGATTTCTCGAGCGACCAAGATCGCGTGGCATAAATGATAGGCTTTCTCCCTTTTAAAGGATCGAATTGAAAAAAAATCGAATGAAAATTTCAAACGAATGTCTTGCGGTGTATGGAAAGACGGAGAAGCAACAAGGCGATTTTTCATTCGTAGTAAGACATAAAGGAGACCCAATTCGACGTAAAAGGGAATTGGCAATTAAATACTAACCGGGAAGGAGTTTGCTGGGATCGATTGGTTCCGTAATTTCTACGATTTCGCCTTTGTGCGAGACGTACGGCAAGAGGCGAGCGATCTTCTCCATTTCCTCGTGCGTCTTTCCCACCTGCAATGAAAACAAATGCGTTATGCAACACGTTCTATTAAAATAATCGTCCGCCTATAGTGTTATATTATTGTTAATATATATATACACGCCGTATGTTTATCAATTGAGAATTACGACGCGAGTTTATCTTAATTTTTAATGAATGATGGACGAAGAGGAAAAATCAAATGTACGAACGTTAATCTTAAAATTAATTTTAAGTCTAAAAAATATGTAGCGTACGTATAGCCATTCAAATATGAATCTTTTTTTTTATAAAGAACAATAGAATAGAGATTGTAAGAAATTACGATGCCTGGTTTATTAATTAATCTTTCAATATTAAAAAAGTTGTGCGCGTTATTATATTAAAGAGAAAAAAAAATTATTGCAGGATTGAAAATTATTTTTCAAATTTATCGACTGGAAAAAAACTAAATCGAATTATCGATAGTTAAGGATAAAACTGTGCGTCAACCGCGAAAATACGTATTTAAAGGTAGAATTTCAACCGGTTTTATTAAGAAGCAATTAGAAGATATAGTTATATACTGAAAACGTGCGAACGAGAAAATAAAACTTCTGGGAAAAAAAAAAGAATCACGTGCAAAAGAGTACGAGAACCTGTAATCGGTCAGGCATAACTGATATTAATGACCGTGCATTATCATTATATCGTCAAATGTTCATCAAGTTGCAATAACGCATACATATGGATTAACACAGCTCTGTCCAAGAGAGCTGTTAATAATGTAAGTACAATTTACAACGTGTGCTTCTTTTTTTTTTTTCTTAGCCTCTATATTCCTCTTTAATTGCAATGTGCATACATTACCTGCTCAGGTATGCATTTCCTCGATTGCTCTCGAAAATACACACAGGTGCACACAACGATCCATGCATTTTCAATTTTAAAACGAAGAAGAAACATGGTAGGAATTGTGCTAATTATGAAAATTTGTTTTATTCATGATAAAATATTATCTATTGAAATATCTTTTGTTTTTTTCATTTTCTTATCTATTAACGTTAGATTATCGCCTAATGTATCGTCTATTTTTAAATTCAATGTCTTTTCCGTTAACAGAGGAAACTTTTCTTCCACTCGATTATTAATTTTCCCATTTACTTGTCTCGTTATTATGTTCCATTTACAAAAATTATTTAATCAATTTTTGCAAAATAAAATAAATATTAATTATATCTATCTACGTAGTCTGATTGATAATCTGGCCTCATGATTTCTTTTCAGCCCGAGAGATTTCGCAAGACAAATCCGTTCAACTAAGAAACGTTTTTTCCTTTCCTTTTTGCCAAGTTAAAGAAAAAATTAAATCTCGAGTAACTGTAAACTTTTTTTCTCAATAAATTTATTTCATGATAGTTATTATATCTCGTAAATATATCATAAAAATATATTTTAATGGATGGATTTCACGTTCGTAAATCCGCTGAATGAATTTTAAATTTTAAATTTTCAAATGCCGGCACCGGAAAATACACGCCTACACGTGTTATATACCATTACAATTTCTAATAGATTTCGTGCAACACGAATAACCGTAAATAATCCGATTGATTACTGCAAATTCGATGGAAATGACTGGTAAATAATAACCATTGTAAACAATTGGTTGCACAATATTACTTTTCGAATTGTCTTACCATTCCACGCTCTGACGAACGATTGCATAATAAATGCACGTGTTTTCTTCTTGAAAAAAAAAAATTCAAATCTTTTTATCACACGCCTTTCGTAGCAGCAGAAAAATTATTTATTTTCAAATTAAATTTAACGGGTTCGTTATTAAAATTTTCATTTCTTGACAACAAAAATTTCTATTTCGATTTGAATTTGAAAAATTTTATATTCGACGCGCAAACGATTGCTGAATTTGATTAGAGTTTGAGATATGCTAATGTATCCTGATCTCATCCGCTATTTTTATCGATTTATTTTCAATTCATTTCTTATAATAAAAATTTCCGTTTCAAATTCCTCGAATTTTCCGTTCCAAATCTTCTCGTACGAAAAAGATGGAGCAATTTCGCAATCGTACGCAGAAAGTGAGGAAAAGTGACGAAACGAAGCGGAAGCGGACGATTAAAAGTGGCGCGCGATTACGATTTGTCCTTGGCTACGCAACAGAGGAGGCTGGCAAAGAGAATTTCACTCTTCTAATGTTCGAAAACAGTGGGATAATGATGCACGATCAAATATACTTATGTAACACGTCATCGAATCGATGATGAAGTGTCACTGTTACGGATTCTGCTTACGCTAGCTCACGACGAGGTTATATAAAAGCTTGGCCAACTATATGTAAATACGATTACCTACGATGCATCCGTAGAAAAGGCATAAACAGCGTCTAAACGAATTACGATCTTACGAACACGTTACCGAGGATTTGTTGTCACGACAACTATGTCTCGACTCTTTGCCTATTATTATTATTATTATAGTTCCGATGAAAGATTTTATTAGTTCGTTCAAAGTCACGTATTTCATTTTCTTCTGCCATTCGGTACCTTTTTTTTTTTTTATCCTTTGTTTTGTGATTTCTTCGTCGCGAAATCTTTCGGGGGAATATTTCATCGCATATTTGAAACTTGTTGTCACCAGATACTTTCCATCAGTCATCATGTTCGTCGAGTATAATATACGCTTGTCTCTTGTTCAAAAGAGACTTTAGACGAGTTTCGAGATTATATTATATTCGTTTTATATTACTATTTTTTATTATTATTATTATTTTTTTTTGTTCTTTCGCGAGATACGTTTTAACGTTGCGTTTTATCACATGGAAAAATTGAAACTGACAGCTATATATGTATATATAGATCTGATGTAAAAAATGTACTTTGAAATTTAGATAAAGAATGATTTTACCTTCAAGAATACGCCAAGAACAGCAAGACCGTCGGACGCTTTTGCAGCTTCGGCAAAGGTGTTGTATTTACTTGTGTTCCAATGCACCAGATGCAACTGCAATGTGAAAATAAATATAATTAAAAATAAATAAATAAAAGAAGTTGATATTCGTAACAATTTTTAACATCGTTTACTTCCTTCTTTCGAAATTAACAAAATTTTAACAAAATTATAACAATTTAATTGATTAATGGAAATGATAATATTTAATCAATAGAAGTTTCGAAACGAGATGTAATATAAATATATAATATATAAAGAAAGTTTTATAAAAATAATAAGATTAAAATTATCACAAATTAATTGATATAAATTATTGTTACGTAATTATGTATGTAAAATAATTATGCAAAATCAATAAAAGATAAATAAAATTAAAAGTTCACGTATGCATATTTTAAAAGGTTTTCCAATATATTTTCCTCGTAATGTTTATATCACGATGTTGCAACAATAGATCTTATTAGTTAAACTCAATGAATATTTAATGACTTGTAGTAGCCGACGGTAACGATCATTAAGAATCATGCGATCAAGAAGAAAGTTGTTCTTTGATGTTTCATGAATCATCATAATCTAGCATCCTTCCTAAGCATCATAGAAACGAGTCATGGTTATGCCAACAAGTTTCTCAAATAATTTACAGATAGATAAGATTTTCGTTGCGTAGAATTAATTAATAGATAATTGATAGATAACTCGTTTCAATGGAATAATGTCTTACCTCGTGATAAGATTAGAAAATTTGAATATTAGAGAATATTAATTACCTCAATTGTCAATATGACAATATTAGTGCAAAATTTCTTAATTTCATACAATTTTCTAGATTTCCATTATTTTTATTATATCAGTTATCAAAGAGAAAATACATTATTTTTTATTTTCAATAATTTCATAAGTTACAAATATGAGAATCAATGAATCATTCGTTAATCCTGCACATAATTTCATGAAATTTCATGGAATTCTGAAATATTTCTTTTTCTTTATTTGTTACTAGTTAGTTCTACATAAAAAGAAGAACGGAAAAAAATTTTCCACTTAGAAATAATGATCGATATTATACAACCTGTATCTTTTTTTCCATGACCTCTAAACGGCTAATTGCAATTGCTTATTTAATTATCACATTCCATTACAGATAATAACCGTTTTAATATTTTATCATGTTTTTTTCATCCTTCTCCACGTACACTTTTATTTATTCAATAATATAATCAATAATACAATAATTTGTATACTCGAGAAAACAGTGTCGAATGATAGATCCCCTCCAACGCGTCAAAGATCCAAAGGAGAATGCAGACGCAGGGAACAAGTGTATTTCTTAGGATCGTCGAGGAATGGAGTCGCAACCTTTTAACATCGCATAGCTTGCCTGGTTGTTTTTCTCTAACAATTAATCATGAAAGAACTTCTTCGTTGCGTAATCGTTGTCTAGTTCTTTGCTCCTTCGACCGAAGTCATTTCTCACAAAGTTTGAACATATTCTCTTTTACGTAATTTTGCCAGACAATTTTCATACAAACGACACAGACATAACTGTCATAACTCTTTGCAATTCTTGAAACAAACGTGGATGATAATAACACGAAAAATTAATACCAAGAATTATTACCAATGTTATGAATTTAATTTCCACTTCTACTAAAAATTGTAATTTTCTTTTAAGAAATATCTTATATTTTATATCGATTGGTTCAACATGTCAATTTTTTTAATTATTCATAACAAATTACAATTTTACGATGAGAACTAATTATTAATATGTAAGAGAAAACTTTATCTAAAAATAACAGAAGATGAGTCGATGAATATCAATAACATTCGTATCAACGTTAATACGTCATTCGTATTATCTTTCATATTTGAAATCAAAGTTTATTTTTTCGCTTTATTGTTCGCATGATTAATTATTTAGTCTTGAGAACTAATGTATCTACGCTTATAATTTCGCAATTTCAGTGATAAATAGATAAAAAAAATTGTTTATCCTCAATGCACAATGTATATATAATTAAAATGATAAATAAGAGAAAATGATATCAATTTCTTTCTCTTCTTTTATAACAAAAAGAATTAAAAACATACCACGAGTCTGCTATTACGAATATTATCTTAAATTAAGAAATCAAAATACCAAAAAAGTAATTAAAAAAAAAATACAAATTATCGAATCGACAACATTGGCGAGAAAATCCGACTTACAAATAGCAGAGTTAAAGATCCGATTAATGAGAAAACTGGTTGGTGGAATCTTTCCTCCGCTCGCGGACAATGAGATACACGAGTACAGGAACAAGGTCGAGTCAAGAAGTTCGTGTGATGGGTGATTGTGACGCGAATCATGTCCCTTGATGGTGAATTATTAAACGATCCGAAGCCAGACGCTCGTCGTTGGGAATGTTTAGAGTGCACGGTTAATCGGTGATCCCACGTGCGTCCCTCTTAAAATCGTTTACAGCATTAACCTCCTCGTCTCGCGTTCGTGCGGGGAATCGAGAAAGATTTCGCGTTCCAGAAAAATATCCACCTCCTTCCAGTGTATATTTCGTTCTCTCTACGTGTCTATTTATACATCTAACGCGAGGAAAGAAAATTTGGCAAGCGAAATAAATTTCTCACTGTCGCATTTCGGATAAGACGAAGACTGCGATAGAAATTGGATATTGCATTAAGTCTCGAGCGTAGAATTAAAGAATTTCTTTCTTCACAAATCAATTATGAAAATTTTCAAATGGAATTTGTCATTTTTGCGTGCAAGGAGTAAACGTTTCGAAATTCAATATTTCGAAGAATTAATTATCTTTTTATAAATAAACTAACCTCTCCCGCGAAGGCTTGTCCGTTCACAGTGTGCTCGGATCCTCTCGAGTCGCTGCATCCCCAATGACAGTGATATTGTTCCAGTTTATACACGTCGTCCATTAAAGGTCCACCGCTTAAAACTGTAAAAATAAATAAATAAATAAATAAATAAATAAATAAATTTTACACACATTTTAAAATTTGTTTTATTACATCTTTTCATCGCATTTTTTTAAAATTTCACAAATTTATTAGCATTGTTCACAAACAAAACAAATGCTAAGAATAATAAATATAAACTAAGAAAAACATCGTTTCCTCGTATCCTTTTCATCTTGGATTTGCCATCCTCAAAATGGGCAAAATTTATTGCGATTGTAAAGTCTTTGTTTCCATTGAAAATACGCGTAATTTCTCGTCGACAACGCGCGTTGTATAGCGACGTTAACGCGTGAAAGAATCTCTAATTTTAGTCCGAAATTTCTCGTTGTGCAACACCGTGAAAAACAGAAGAGCGAGCAGAAAAGGCTTCCATTATCCGGCGACGCGGTATCGGGGCGAGCACGCGGATCGTTTCAGCATGTTGAATTACAGGATACGCTTGATTAGCCGAATTACGCGAACGATACTGTCGAGGGGATAGCAGCGGATGGAGAAATCCCGCACGCGTCATAAAGGTTAAAGAAGATTTATGGGGGACGGGTCAGAGTTGAACGTTCGAATCGACGAATACGCTTTTCGAGCCGGATGGTTCGAACAAGATCACCTGGTTCAATTGAATATCTACATCTTGCTTCGTACATTGCAATTTAAAGTTTTCCCTTGAAAAATTTTTTTACTCGAGGAGAATTATACTTTCGATCAGAGTTTTTTATTAACTTTTAATTTTAGGATTATCTTTATATGAAAATTTGATTAGAAAGATTTTCAATGTGATGTGGTCGAAAAAATTGAGCAATGTAAACACACAAATATATATTATTTACGTATGTACATTATTTTATCTTATCGTATAAATATTGTATCATTATCACATTCATTATTTCAGTATTATCGTTTAGTTGTATTAGTTGAATTGTGTGTCATCTTTTTTTTAATACACGTTTATAATTGTTTTATACAATAATTTTTGGAATCTTTTTATTGATTATCGCAAGATTAAGAGAAATGCTCATGACTGTTAATCGATTATCATTAATCGGTTACGTTATACAAGTGTTCTAAAGTTCATTCGAATATAAAATGTCATCTGTTTAAAAAGAGATTCGAAGTTGTGAAACACCGGTATATAGAGAGAGATATTCGATCTTCTCGTTTATTTTAAAAAATTTAAATAAATTGAAATCGTGTGGCAGGCATGCGCGTACCTGTTGGTGTCGGAGAAAAAAAATTTAATTACGAAAGATTCTTCAAGATGGAAATGTCAAGAGATATTGCAATAAAGATATTACGTAGCATAAAGTTTCAACGAAGTTTGTATAATAGACAAATGAATAGTCACTTGAACTATAACAACAATACGTATTCAAATTTTTATAATAAGCTTGTACGACTCTTGTGTCGTTCTTTCAACTAAAGAATCTAATAGCTCGTTGAATAATACACAATATAACGATAACATAATTGTTTTCTGAAGGTAGGCTGAAGTGCATATAAGAAACAGATGTGTGTTTTCCAATTGTTCAAAACATGTATTTATCCTGAATAAAAAAGAAAAGAAAAAGGAAGCGCGAGTGGTATCGATATTGGTATTGGGCCATCGATTCCCTCGAAACATTGCTCCATTTTTCCATCGTGTGAGAACGTTTCCACCGCGTATGAGCACGCATAATGCGTCACGAAATGGCCGTCCTCGTTTCGAGCACACACCTCGCGAAGGTAAAAGCCTCCTCGACAAGCACGAAACTGCCATTGAAACGTTCGAGGGAAACGCGAACGTCCAACGATCCGCTTTGCACTCGTTCATTACGTTCGACGACTCTTCCTTCCATACCAATTACGTATTCTGTTTTCTCGTGCGATCATTTCCTATCATTATCTCCACTTCCATGTTATTCGATTTCTATAATTTCTAACCATCTTCGATTCCTTTGCTTTCATCACGTTTTTATTTATTTTTTTAAAGTAACGATCTCATATTTTGAAGTAAAAAAAATCTCTTTGAACTTCCTTCGAAATATAATCGTGATTTGGTGATTCAAATCGAAAGAATTTCGAATAGATAGAAACGGAAATACATTGTTTTAATTTGAATATTCAAATGCTTCCTTAACATGTATTTATGCAATCGATCGAGTGACTCTTGTTCTTACGTAATCATTTTTTTTAAATGAACATTAAACATTAACCTGTTGCCTGGAAATATGAGGTAATCGTATTTTTATTGGTATCTTAAACTTGTCCATTTTTTACATGTATATTGTATCTTATTATTATTTATTCAATTTTCTTGTTAAAAATTTATCCGATTAATATTTCAATCCATTATACACCGTGAAACGATAAATTCGTACCATGGGAATTCTAGAGAGAAACGTTGAATCCTTAGGGATCACTAGATACCTTTTCGTTTTTAAAATCATTTCATAAAATGGTTATATATCTACTCGACGTAAAATATTCGTTATTTCTGTCCTCTAAAAATTGAAACGATTCTACGTAATTCTATTTCCAATTTCTGAATTAATAATAACAAAAAGGAAAAGGATATTATTTAATAAATTAATATCAAACCAATTAAATTATCAATCGATTAGGAAAGATTACAATGCAAAACGGATTTACGAACGCAAAAAACTAATTTTGGCACAGAGTTACAATATCAAAGACTGCCTTCAATATATTAAATGTATTATTTATAGAAAAGTCGAGTCTCTTTTATCTGTACCAATTTACTCGAACAAATTGCTCGTTCGATTAACAAGTGGATAAGTTGCAATCAACTCGATCCATACTTAAAATATAAATTGTTTCTTTGACAAAAATTTTTTTTTTCTACTCCATAATCCAGGTCTTCGATATCGTAGATAAAAGTTGTAAAGCACGGGATAAAGTTTTACAACTACGAGATTTACGTTATGACGAAATGCAAACGCGAGCTTTCCCTCTGACGGATTCCTGTTAGGCCCTCACAATGTCGGAAATGGACGATTAGAGCCACGTTTCGTGGCTCTTGCATGCAACCAATTAGCTTCTGTTCGCGGTTAATGCTGAAATCTACTTCGAACCGCTTCAAATTAAGTCCGTCGAGCTTCATGGACTAATATTTGGGCCATCTTGATCAAACTCCTTAAGATTTTTCATCGATATTAATAATCCATATAACGAAACCATATTTCTATAATATTTATGTTTACGATTATGTACGAGAAAGAGATAATTTTAATCGAATTTGAATTTGAGAGAAAACACGAGGGAGGATAAAATAACTTGAAAAATGATTTATCACGAATTCATCTGTTTTTATTTATTTCATTAATAATCAAGATAACCGATATTAAAAGTTTATCCGAGAAACTCATTTTTCATTTTTTGAAAGACGTCTCGTTGCTGATAATATACTGATAATTATCTTATTCGAAAAATTAAATTTCTTCTTTTAACAACGCGCTTCATCCATCATTTTAATCCATTACTTATTTTATTATTACAATTGTTATTATAAAATATTTTTTGATATTTATCAAACATCGAATCCGAGAATGAAAAACAAAGATATGAAAAAAAAAAAAAACTTCTTTTTTCCTCCAGGGATCTCTGATCAGGAGACATATTTGCATTTCACAGTCGATCTGCAATTCAATGCTGGGGATCGAAATTGTTCTCACAGCGTGTACCGGACTTTTCAACTAACGAACGACTTCTTAGTTCCGCATTTAAATGCACGAACGAACGGCACGATACCGCGTTTCTTAACCCCAAAAAGCTTTCTTTACCACCCGAATGATAAATAATATCCTTGGCCAAGCAACGATATCGCGAGATAAGTTCGTTCAACTGGTTGACAAGCATTCGTATTATACTGACGCGAGTGATTAATATGAAACGATCTATGAATTTTTAATGCTACATAAATATACGTATATATATATTTATAATATTCCATATTTCATCAACTAATTATATTTTTTTTCAAACATCTTTGAAAATTTTCGTCCCAATTCATCGTCTAACGAGAAACGTGATTTTGAAAATCTTTCGATCAATTTAAAAATTTCTTGAAGAAACTTACATGTGCCTTCGCCATCGGTGTCCATCCGCCAGCAGTAACCTGGATTGACGAGTTTCCGGGATGCGGTTGCTGGATATTTCCAGCGCAAAGGTTTGCTACTTAAAGCCTCGTGATCGGATTCCACTTTGTCGGTTTCGATGTTGACAGGACTCTGCCTCGATCCAGCCGCCATTGGGAACTTCGACACCCATGTGCTCGGTCCTGTAACAAAAAAAAGAAGTATTTCAATTAGTTTGATTATAATAAATTGTACGGGCGAGATAAATTTGAATCGTTTCAACGTTAATCACCGTGGTATTGTGTACAAAATGATTGTACAATTTATAGTTTTATGGTATGCAAAGGTAAGATTAATATACAATTGTATGATTAGATAAAGTACAAAAAGGAGTATTAATCATGTTAGTTTCATTGTTATTTATCAAGCTTTGTATTTAATTCCTGAAATTCTCTACGATTATCCTTTTTTATTTTTAGATATATGAAGGAATTGATTAAAAAATTAAAAAAAAAAAAAAAAATTCCACGTTATATCGATCATAAAATATCTCGACGTCTCGAATTACGATCATAGATATAACACGATTTCGCAAACGATCGAAACTTTGCCAATTATCTAGAAACGAAAGAAACGCAAAACGAAATTCGAAGATAAGGATTTATCGCGTTTGAGGTAATGCTTTGAAATCCAACCTACGACACGTTAAATGAGATAATACGGATTGATAATATACAAGTTTTAATCATCAGATTTTGCAATAGATAATGATCAAGACGCCAGCAAAAAATTTCGAAAGTCATTCATTTCGTTATTTGTACACAGTATGTTCTTTTTTACCCATCATCACGTCGTATAAATTTATCGTCATACAAATATTGAAAGATTAAGATTAAGATTTTTAAATTATAATTTAAATATACTTGAAAAAGTTTCAAGATTTCATTTTCTGAAAAATCTTTCATTTTACTATTTCTCTTAATACTAAAGATAAAATGCGTCAATCGATTATTTAACTATTGAAAAATCTAGTGGAATTCGAGATTAGATTTTGTGCGAATGAATTATCACGCCTATATAAAAAAAATATATAATCTATTTTGTTTTATTTCAAAGATTATTTCTTTGAAAATAAATAATTTTTCGATAAAGCAAGTTTATTGTATTGGTTAAAAATAAACAGAGTTTAATTCGATAGGTCGTTGGACAAGAAAGTGAATGATAATGGCACGCGAATAACAACGCGTTGATTATGTAATAGTAAACGCATCGAAACAGCGTGTATTGGTCCAGATAATCAGAATAAATTATTATATTGATTTAAGACTCACGTTATCACAGATGCACGCGTCACGTGCTACTGCATAAACTTTCATCTTATCGTGACACGCGATTCTGATATTGGTCGTGATAAGTTTGCCTATTAAACGTCCTTCGATTAAACGTTAGTTGGAATAGTAGATTCTTCTCTTTTTCTTTTTTTTTAAATCGACATTTTTTTCCTTCTTGTTTTTTTTTTATTCTAAACTGAATAATAAATAATTGAATTTCTGTTGTTGCTTGTTTGTTACTTGAAAAATTTTCGATACGTAATGCATTCGAGAAAAATTTGTTTTCATCTATTTTTTTCACGAATCACGTCTTTTAAGTATGTACCCTGAATATATAATTAAAATAATTATATGCGTATAATCAGTTATTAAAATTAATACAATTCATCGTGAATTTTGAATAAAAATTTCTAATATTTTAACAATTGAAAAAGCGAATAATGTAAAAAATTTAAATAAATTAGAATAAAAAATTAAAATTATCTTTAGAATTCTAAAAGCAATTGTAAAAATAGTTTTAAAAAAGAAGACATGGATAGAGGACGAAAGATAGAATTGGAAGAATTGATCATCGATGAGAAGAAATTTACAAGTGAAAAATAAATATCGAATTTAAAAAGAAGAAAAAAGTATTTTACTAGTTGAATACAATATCAATGGCGAATTATTATTGATTTGGCTACAATTAGCAATCGATCGAGCGACATGATGGTTAAATGAAGATCATTTTCGGAGAGGGATAGGTCAAGGAGGATTCTTTCGTGTCAAGATCATGTGATATTACACCACGATATTTTTATCACGAGATTTTGCAACAGATTAAAAAAAAAGAAGTACATGTGCGACAGAACTGAACAGAGATAAAAATGAACAAAAAGAATATGAAGATACAAATGAAATTCAGATTTAAATATCTTACATTCTTGTAAAAAAATCAATCTTTCTTTCAAAAATTTTCTTTAAAAAATATACTAAATTTTTCTAAACTAATAAATTAAAATTTAAAATCTTAAATTCGATTTTCAAAAATTAAAAATTATAATAAAATATGTATGGAATGCACAAACTGAAGAATTAGAAAAAAAGCGCCATATTTGTCTATTTCTTTGCTCAATCTTTCTTAATTAATTTTAATGAAATTTAATATAAAAAAAAATAAAAAAACATTTTTCTTTATTATTTAATTATCTAATTCAGATTATTTTTCTGTAAAAAAAAAATATATATATATAAAAAGAAAATTAAAAATTTAAATATATTGTTTTTGTACCGCCATAATCTCCGCCACATATTCTCCTTACTATTTATAGAATCTTATTGGCACGATTTGATGGTTCGATTTTGCGACATCCTTAACTAATAGACCAAACACGAAACACGTGACAATTCATACGATTCTCACGCTAACACTTGGCAAATTTCATCAATCTTTTATGTATTATGAATGTCATTGCGCATTTTCATTTTATTCCTCATTAAATAATCATCAATATTTCTAATTAACAAACCAACGTCATTCGTTTTCAACTTTACAAAGTTAATCTACCGAATGGTTATTTTTTTTTTCTTTTTTTATTTTCCTTTTTTATGTATCAACAGCAACAAGTCAATTATTATTCTTCGAAAAGCGTGGCATGATCGTCTGTTCGTCCCTGGGATGGGAAAAAAAAACAGTTGTACCATTGCAGACATTCTTTTATCACACGTTAGATTCCCGCGTGTTTTACAGCTGCGAAACAGCACGTGATGATGACATAATCCGCGCGACGTAACCACGATTACGATACTTGATATTTCGAACGATATTATACGCGGTACTAATTCGCAAAATGCCCTTTTTATAAACCGATCAATTCATATTTTCTTCCAATTATTTCCCGCCAATTTACATATAAAAAGATTAATTAGAAAAGATGTATCGAATTTTGATTCGAGATTAATTTTTCTGCGTTTCTCGTAAATGCAGATTCAAACTTGATTAACCATTTCCGCTATTTTTTTTATCGTAATATGAATGAATGGATATGAATAGAAAGATATACGATAAGTTTTGAATAAACGAATTTTTTTGTATGTGTATAAATTATTTAACTTTTACAATTTGATCGATCATTTCCGCCATTTTCTTCTAATTTCTTGCCGAGATATGAATGAAAAGATATATTATGAATACAATTTATTAAATTTTTAAGAAATTTCTTACGAGATGATAATTGATATTGAATATTCGAAGGTTAAACCTCTAAGAATGGAGTAAGTAGAAGTAAGTTCGATAACAATTGTCAAAGAAACTAATATATATGAACCATATATGTGCTTGCAAGTGATATAAGCTGTTACGAATTCGTTCAATAATCCCGGTTCTGTAGAATTATAAATATCATTTCCGCTAAATACAATTTTTTATATGAATTTTCCTTTCCCTTTTTATGCTTTTTTATACTTACATTTTCCTTCCATTTCTTATATGTATCGTATTACGCGTTAATTTATCAAATAGCGTGTTAATACTCGTGTAATAATAATATCATTATTATTAAAGCGATATCAAAATGCAATCATCATTCAGTTCCACGCTAACGAAGGCTAATTCATTATGGCGAAGATGTTTGACGCGTCTTCCGGCCATCTGAATACACAATTTAATCCAATATCTTTCCCATGCTTGTCGAGGACTTCCATTTATCGCGATCACAGAGCCCGCCGCGATTCGTGTAGAAAAATATCTTCTCTCGAGGTCGTCGAGAACTGCTCGAAGGTTCGTTCAACCTTGCCGAAGTCACGAGCGTAAACGCTGTGTCTCGATCAACGAGATTGCGATTTCGCAGCGAATTTCTCCTCGGACCTTGCACTCTGACCTTCTTAATACCTCTTCAAAGCCGAGGCCAACTCGTGTTTTACTAAATAAAATGGCAATATTGTCACACGAAACCGAAAAAAAACCGGACGAAAAATTAAAAAGAATCAAGGTGTTTCTAGAAAAATTGAACTATGCGTTGAAATAAATTGAATTGACGAATCTGTGTGAACTTGAATTGAAAATTTATAACGAAATATTTTTTGAATGATACTTTTGATCATTGTACAGTGTAATTTTAAAGTCGAATGTAATTTCTTAATAAATACGCGTGAATAATAACCACACCTTTTAAAGTAAACCGGATAAGAAAGATGACGCGTTGCGTCTTCCTGTTCGTACTATTGTGTACCATATTTGATGGTTATATGTCCATGCGACGATTTTAAAGTAAGCTTAATTAAATCAAATTATGTTTCAAATACATAACTTGCGTTGCTGATTAATTATGATTTTTACAGCCTTTCTGAAAAATTAAGAAGAAAAAAGTTAATTCATTTTATAATTTCATAATTAAACACCGTAATCGTAAAATTTTAATTATTTTCACGTAAAAATTGAATCATCGAGATTAGTACAGTGAATGAGACTAGATATTGACGAAAACAGTATATAAAGCACCGAAATCAATATATGACTTCTATGTCTATAAGGCAATCATCAAAATTTCATTCGTTTTGTTCTATTTTACCATTTCTGTCCAATTCTAAATAATTTCAGAAGAAAATACAAGTGATATAGGTATGTGTAAAATTACGTACGAAAACAACTCTTGATTCTTCGAAAATTTCTGGAGAAAGAGTTTTCTTTAAATTCTCTTCAATTATCATTTGATAAATTATTTATCTTTTTTTTTGCAAAAATTATTTTGAAATATTTAAATGATGGAATAAAGCTAGATAATAAATTATGAAATCTTGGCTGCAGGTTATTTTTTCGCAAGCATGTTTTTAACCGATATATATTATCAATCAAGTGAACAAAAATTATTAATGATTTTATATTCCAGCAAAATATGGTATTGTATAAATAAAAATGGATCAACAATTGCGCAAGAAATAATGCAGAAACATCAACCTCGATCCTTTTGTGGCAAATTCTCGTTTGACCCGAATTTCTTGATAATTATAGCAAGAAAAAAAAAAAGAAAAGAACAGAAAAAAAAGCAAGAAAAGAAAAGAAAAGAAAAAAGAAAAATACTCGTATGAATTTCAACGAAAGTTTCGGACTAGTCAAGAACAATAAAATGATCATATCAAAGATTTCTTTCTAAAACGCAACACGTGTCTGCAATTAAAAGCCTGCAGCGAAAAACTTCACTTTCACAAGTTATACCATTCCGAATATCTTATCTTCCATTTCATTTCTTAATTTAACCGCGATTCTCGAATACATTATCAATTCTATTCCAATATTTGATCGATATTTTTCGATATTCGTAATTATCCGTTTATTCATAATTATTCTACGCGATAAAATATTACACAATAATGACACGATAATGAAAAAGATAATATGAATTAATAATTAAATCGATAATCGATAACGATATTCCAATCGATCAAAATAATCGACTCTCGATTAATTCCCTCGACAGCGCCATAGATTTAAATGGTCGTAATAGTACAATTTCCGATCATAATCGAATATCCCGTAACGGTAAATATTCGAACTGATTGCCATTTCTCGACCGAATCACCGGTACACGCTCGAAAAGTCAAATGACTTAATCGTCGATCTGCACGCCGGCAAGGAATTTATGCAAATCACAGTATCCGCCAGACTTCGCGATTGCACTCGCGCTGGTTCAAAGATAGCGCTGACAAATTGGCCCCAGATTAAGGGCATTTCGGAGAGGCATGCACGGTAACCGGGTAAGGCGCAACAAAACTGGGTCTCTGACCCCTAACACACGCTTTCGTGTATACGTTTCACTTCGTTCTCTCTTGTGAGTATTTGCATCGAAAGTATGCACGTCGATATCGCTCCGGTTGCTTAAATATTGATATTTAATCATGCGTCAAATGATTTATCACCGATTTAACCGATTAGTTTCTCTTTAATGAAAAATTACTGAAATAATAGAAATTAACTATGGTTCGATATAGATATAAAAAAAAAAATGATTATTGTTAGAAAAACATTTTGTTTTCCTTGATTGAATATTTTTCTTGGCAAAAATTTCCAAATGAAATGTAAATATTTACACGATTAGCAGATATAATAAAATTGAAATGTATATATCTCGCAATGAATACTGCATAATGATAAATTTTTTCACAATAAATATTTGTCAAGTCAAACCATGACCTGATTTTTTTTCGGTGATCTATTTACGATATTTATACGTCTAATTTGGATCACATTTAAGCATGTTACACAACGTCTACACCTCGTTGCCGATATATTTAATTATTCATTATTCATCGCATAGTGATGTGTATAATTGACTCTATATATATATGTCTACACTCTCGTGCACAACCAACTCGATAAAGCATACCATTCCATCTTTCAAGTCACTATTACAATTGTAACAACTACTACATCAATGTTCCTCGTTCTTTAAGCACTTAGGTATTTCGCGCTCATGACCCTCTCGAATTAAAGACGTGATATTCGACTACAACGAACACAAGAAACCCGTGTACAACGCGTGCGTGTTCGTACCTCGTTACCAACGACAACGTTCTCTCTATTCTCGTATTATGCTTACGTGTTACACGGCTAACACATTGTACGACACGTTCTAACGCGATTCATACATATTTGAGGTTATCCACGCTCGTATGTGTCAGTATACGCGGATTTCAAGTACACTCACAATCACTGGTCAGAATAATATACAGAGACGTCTATACTCGCCAGAACAGGTGCATCGGCCTGAAGTACGACCAGGAAAATTATTGATTTTCGTTTACCTACTGAGCCGGTTGCTGTCCCGTGCTAGCATGGCGAATGCAACGCCGTCCCTTGGCACGACTGGGACGCCCTGTATTCGAAGACAATGGCCTTAGGTCAGTGAGCCTGGTGCCATCATGACACCGTGTAAATCGAATCTGGCTCGAAATGAGAACTGATATGTTATCATAGATCGAATAGTAACTTTCTCCATTCTTGTATCCAGTTTCCAATTTTTCAATATTGAAAAAATAAGATCAGCAATGATATTTGGAACGATCGTTCGATAAATCGTTGTTTTTTAAGAAAACAAGAAAATACTGGAATGTTTGGTTATGTTTGCTACAAAAAAATTCCTAATCTGTTCTATAATCAAAATGGATATTGTATAATAATAGAAACGATAAAAAAGAAATCACAGTACGAAATAAATTAATTGAAAAGATATGCGTAATAAAATATGATCGATCAATGGTATTTCAACAAAATCATAATTCAAAATAAAAAAGAAAATTTTTAACGAGTTTTTCTTGCAGATATTAAATATAATATAATATGTGTATGTATTTTTTAAAGATTGTTTATTTCTACGGAATTAGAAAAATATTAAGTGATACTTTATCGATCGATATCATATTCTTTGTATTTATGATTTGCAAAATTATAGATTTTTATAAATGTATATGTCATTTTTAATTTTTTAATTGACGTACATCAGTATTGTTATAATGTATTTATATCAGATATTTCTTTTTGTTAGATAAACAATGAAGCATTTCAAAATCACAAAAATGATTAAATTGCATCAAATGCAATTGTTATTTGACAAAAATAAAAAGTTATGACAATAAGATAATATATTGTGAAATAATATAGAGATTGAAGTTCATATAGAATAAAACAATAAAACAAAAAATAAAAACAATAAAATTCATTATTCTTCATAGAAACTGAATTGTTATCATATTCTAATTTTTTAAAAAATCTAAATATATTAATGAAGATTAATGTTTCACAATTATCATTTTAAAAAATATAACTATGCTTATTATATATTTTAATCTAATTTTTTTTTATTCTGAGATTATATTCGTTATTTTTATGTATCATGATATGGTGAATGAAATATAAAAGTAAAAAATTAGAAAAAAAAATTATTAGTTAGAAAAATAATTTTATAATATATAAAAATTCATGGTACGTAAAAATTGCAATCGATATGAACGTTCAATTTTTAATGAAATATATTTAAATTTATATATATAACGTTAAATAAATTATATATTAATATTTTTTTAAATAAATTATTTAAAATTATTTAGAAAAGTATGAAATATAGAAAAAAATTTGAAATAGATCTCGAACATTAGAGCGACTGATAATGCATCAATTCGACTATTCGTTACAAGACAATTCACTTTTCGTTATAAGATTTATGGAATATCTAACGGATGTCACAATACAATTTATAATTCTAATCAATGATCATGTTAAATGGTAAAAAATGGAAAGAAACATTGTAAATGTGCTTTCAATTGAACAAATTAAAACAGTTGAGATAAATGAAATATAATTGATTATGTTATTTTTCTTTCGTAACATAATTTTTATATCTATCGACGCCATTGTTATTTTTTGTATCTTTGATATACCGGAGAAATACATAAAAACTTGAATATTTTATTATTCGATGTAAATAATGCAAGAAGTATACTAATATAAATTTAAAAACATGTATCTGTCATAACTTTTTGTTTTTATTCGATTCATATGACATTTATATATAACTAAAAAAAAAAGACTCACCATTTTGGACAGAGTAATCCCATTCGCTTTTGTCGGCCATTTCGTAAAGGACGATCACCTTATCGAAAATTCAGGTCCGCGAAATTAAGATCCGAGTAGAGTTTACTGCCGGTCGTCTTGTCGGTTTACAATTTTTTATTAAATCGAATACGTCACTATATATTGCGTTTTTTTTTTAATTTATTATATTCGCGAGTCGTAATTATCGATAATTTATCAATTAGTTTCACTCTTGATCGATTCAAAATTAAAATAAAATCGAGAAACGATTGTCAAATACACCAATCGTTGACTAACTTTTAACTTCTTTCCGTATTATATTACAGATATTTTCGATTCATGAACATAAAAGTTCTGATGATATATATCAATACTATATAAACTAACTTTTAGAAATGCATATATATAAAAATTTTAAGAAAATTATTTATATCTATTAAAGATCAAAGCAATAAAATGACTCACAACACAAATCATCCACGAATGCGACGCCGGCCAGCCAACTACTGGATTTTATACGCGCGTCGGTCACGTGACTCTTACTATGGAAATGTAAGTGACTGCGCATGCGTTAGTAAATGTTTACACGTGCAGCGTCAATCCCCACCATATACTAGCTAGCACGTGCTTACTTATGATCAAACATGATAATTTTTATTCCAAAGTTTTCGAATTTTTTTTATAAATCAAATAAGTTAATTTGATACATTTACTTTAAACATTCATAAAGCAATAAATGATTGAATTAATCGCGTTTGTTGGCTAATATAAGTTCGTACTGTGAGAAGGATAGTAACTAGCGATTTAATGCTTTAATGATTCATTTTATAATCTATTTCAAACGAGAACATTAATCTCGATGAGATGATAAGGTAATATAATACGCTACAATTGTCCTATCAATTGCGAGAAAAAATCAAATACACTCCTTTATCGAAGCTGCAGTAAACGATTTTTTATTATTATTCCTCTATAATTTTTTATTACATTATCAAAATTTCGTGGAATATAAATAAATATATTTCTTGAGAAGAAATATATTTTTTCATCAAAGTTTCAATGATATTAAGCATTTTTGTTTTGTTTTTTTATTATTCTATATAATTATCAATTCTATATAATTTTGTTATTCTATATAATTATCAAAATTTTTTGAAATATTTATATCAATTTGGTTTTTTAACTCACAATTATCATGATTGATCAATAAAAAGATTAGATTGATTCTTAAATATACTTTTTTAAATTTTATTCTTTTTGCAATATGCATGTTTTATTTTAAATGTAATAATTTTTCTTCAATTCAACTCATAACTATATTTCAGTTTTTATATTATATCTTTTTTCTTCATGGATTTATAATAACATATGCATAAATGCTAGATATTATTTTAATCGTCGTTTCAGCATGCATATTTCTAAACCAGATGATACAAACTCGTTTATTATATCAACTGAAGAATCATGATCACACAACGAAATTGCATTCGTTAACCGATGAATCACAGTGTATAATCCTTAAGAGGTCGAGGACCGAAATATTTCCTATAATATATTTTCATTATTTTAACCATATTATTGAAAATACTGGATCTAACGGTATTCTAAAGTTGGCCAATACATTATTACCGTATAGATACAGGAAAAATATACTAATACAAAAATTCCCTTGTATTATAATACGTAAACGTAATGATAAGTCTCTAAATAATCATTTCCTCATAAATAATTTCTTTGTCAATGTAGTCTTTCAATCAGGTAAGTACTGCAAACTTAATCTTTTAAATCCTCATATTTTAAATCCTCATATTCCTTATATTCTTTATATTCATTAAATCCTTATATTCTTAAAAGGAAATTTTTGGAACCAAGATAAACAAATCCATAGAGCCAAAAGTTTATGAAACTAAAATAAAATATTATACGATTTAGAGATTAACGAATATATTACATTAAAAAAATAAAAATATTTACCTATTAAAATGAATTGAGATATTTCTATCTCAAATTAATTTTTTTTTTTTATACAAATGAACAAATATCGAAAAATTTAGTTCGAGACGCTCGTACTACTTTAATTTCATCAAATTCGCATAATATTATCACGTCAATGTTATGTCATGGAACATGCCCGATACCGTGGTCATTTTGACTTCGTTATACTAATAAAAGAGTCGCACTATAATGCTCTCAATAAAAAGTAATGAATTCCAGCAAATTCCATCACAAAACATTAATCGACGTCCCAGCCTTCATGTTTCTGACATTAAGCAAGCATGAATACATTTTTCCCCGAATCTTTTCCATGCGTGATTTTTTACCAAATTCCTTGTTCAATTTGGTTTATATCCATCATTATTTCGTATCTTTTTTTTACCTTTGGATGTTTTCAAATAAAAATAAATACTGTAAATTAGATTTAAATAAAAATATAATATTAAAAAAATTGCTTTTTGAGAGATTTTATAGAAAAAAAATTTAATGTCGATTATTATAGACTTTAGTTGAAAATAATTAATACATGTATTAATTATAATTACCATTGAAAAAGCAGTATAAAAAAAAAAATCCGATTCACTAAATCAATTTTCGTAAATAGAACTGTTAGTTGCAATAAAAAGAGTGACAGAATCGCACAAATATATAATTTCTTTTTTTAATGATTCGATTATATGTTTCCATTGGTAAATGCTCGGTAGTGTAATCCATTTTGGTGTGCCTAACCTAAAGCAAAAAGAATGAAATTCAATTTTAGTCGAATAAGAGATAGAATTTCACGAAATTGTTTTTGATTAAATTATTCGTTAAAGTGATTTTTCAATATAATAAATAGATTTTTTAATATTAAGAATTAAATATGAGTCAACTATATTTTGATAATAGATAAAATTCTGTGTTTGAACTTGCATTATCATTCATTTATCGAAGTATTAACCAACTGGACATTTCAATCACGAGTTATTTTGCATTTTAATTTCGAGTATTAGTATAGAGGAAATGATATTACGCTTGAATTCTTTAGGAATTGTTACGTAATTGTCATTTTGCTTGTCCTTCATTGCAATTAAAGTGATATATGATCGAGTTCCTACTTTAAAAAATAATTTCGATCTATATCTTTCACTGATCGAATTCAACGAATAATTTAACAAGATAGTTACGAAAATAATTTATGTTAATAGTAATCGATGTAAGTAACAATATAAGTAGACATGTTAAAAATATTAATTCAATATTCACCTTTTACGATATCACTGTTTTTATAATAAATTTTGCAAATATATTATTATTAATTTCTATTTTTAGCTGAAATATTATTTATTAATATTTATCACTAGTAAGTTGTTAATAGTAATAAGTTAATAAATAATTTGCTGTAAATAAAATTTGTAAATTATTAAATTTATTTGTATTTCTTATGCATCGAAAAAATTTTAAGTATTCATTTCATGAATATTAGAATTTTAATCGATTGATGTTTTATTAGATTTAATTTAATATTTTTGTGCAATTGTCCAAATTTCCCCAACTTTTTAATAAAACACATTTATCCACTTAATTTCTTAATCATCTGGTTAGAAATTTTACCATATTCTTATCTTATTACAAGTGAACAGCATTCTTCAATTAAGGTAATAATAAAACAAAATCACAAATATCAAAAATATCGATTAATGTAAGAATATTGTTAATAAATGATTCACTTTGTATTGACTTTCCAAATAACTTCTTTCAATTAAATAAAACAATCATTTTATCAGGGATTTCCAAAAATTGTATCGATTTTATAATATCAATTAATTATAACAATAAATGATTTAATTATTTTTTTTTGATTTTATAAATTAATAATATTAGGAATTTCCAAACGAATCATATCGTTCGTACTTTTATTTTATTTCGTCTATCATCTATCATTTTATGACATCATTTTATAAAATTGAAGTACTTACCAGAAACTTCAAAGATTTTCTTGATTTTCAATCGATTATATTGTGTTTTACTTTGATTTAAAAATATTTAAATATTTAAACTTTTCTTATTTTCATTACTTTTCGAATTATTCATTAATACTTGTTAAAGTAAAATTTCCATGAATACATTGACTAAAGAGACGACAATCGACTTTAAAAATGTAACATGAAATCTATTATTAACATAGCAATGTAATTTTTTTGTTTCAAAAAAAAGTTGAGATACAAAATGAATTTAACGAATATATATATGTATATTTATTATATTTTATATTAAATATTAAATATAGAAATACGTATAAAATATATGTTCAACATAAAGAAATATACAAACCTTTGGTATCTCTTTTTCCTTTTTTTTCATATAAATTTAGATATCTTCGATCCATAGATTGTCATAAGTATTTATTTTTGTAATTACAATTTGTAGAGACAAGAAAAATAAATGAAAAGATGAAAATAGAATAAAAATATTAAAATTAACATTATCTATAAAATGTTGTAAATGAAATACATAAAGAAAGGACAAAAAATTGTTAGACAAAGATAAAGATAATGTAAGAATTTACTTACAACGCCATCTCTTGAATGTTAAAAATATTTCATATTTTAATATTTTTCAAAAGATGACGCTAATTATCAATTCTTATTCTGTTTTATCCCATCTCTTATTTATTTTCTCTTAGTTATTTTCTTCTCTATATTTGCTTTTATAGTTAATGCATAACCATAAGATATGGAATTTCAATCGAACATATTTCATTTTTTTCTCTTTTCAAACTACAATGTGTCTTAATCTTTGATATAAAATATATTATATTTTCGGCTTTATAATAAATCTCTTATCAATATATTTCCGTTAATAATGTTGCAATCTTAGTTTGAACCAAATTGATCGATGTTAAAAATAATAGTAAAACGTTAAATCTTATTCTTTATTTTCATGTAGTGCAACGTCAAAAGTGAGGCTACATCGTTTTTGTCAAGTTCGGTCTAACTCATCCTCTTTCTAGTCATTGTCAATTGTTTAAGTGATAAACATTCAGTTGCTAAATTTAAACTTTCAATTATGAATTACTCGCGAATATGCAATATTTTATAAATTATTGATGTGTGAAGTGTGTTAATATCTATTTTTATTGTATTATTATATACAAATTGTAAGTATAATGAGAATTGAAATTACAAAATATTTTATAAATAAAATAGGAATACAAAAAATATTTCTATGATTTAATCAAAAATAGTTATAAATAATTCGAATTTCTAAAACTTTAACATAATTTTGTGCATAATAAATATATTTTGCCAATAACAAAGTGAAGTTTTAAGATTTTTTTATAGAATTATTTTAAAATTTCAAGAAATAGTATTTCCTCATTTTTAATTATGTATATTAATTGAAAAAAAAATTATAAATAAAATATCGCATAATGTAATGTTTTATCGTAATAATTTAAAACCTTACCAATTATTTATATTTTATTTCGGATTCCATATGAAATTAGAAAATATTTATATGTATATTTTTTGTTATTGCTTATGTGAAATATAAATATAATATAATATAATATTAAATTAAAAAACAAATATAAAACGTTTCTAATATTTTTCGATTTAAATTAAAATAAAGAAGAGAAGAGTATCGAATTAAATGAGTAGAATTAAAAATGAGGAAATACTATTTCTTGAAATTTTAAAATAATTCTATAAAAAAATCTTAAAACTTCACTTTGTTATTGGCAAAATATATTTATTATGCACAAAATTATAATGCACAAAATTTTATTTTCTTAATAAATAAATTCTGAAAATAAATGAATGTATAATATAATAAAAATAAAGAAAGCCTGATATCCTAAAATGATTTTATTAACTCTTAACTTTACACGTGTTTAATATGCAGTACTTGTCAGAAATATCTGTATATGTGTGTGTTAATCAACATTCTTTTATTTATCGTCGACGATATCATTCGAAAAGAAGATCGTTAACGAAATACGATATCTTTTCGATCGTAGAAATCGAAGAAAGGACATTTTTATCTGGCCCAAGCTTCTATTCGAAGTTCTATTGAAACGAATAACGAACAAAAATAATTTTTAATAAGTATTATTCTTATTATGTGTAGAAGAAATTGTTTATACGTAATGTAATAATTTTTTCTTTCTCGTTTTTCTCCTTGAAGTGGAACTTTTTTGTTTATTCATGTCCTTTAGGAATCGATCGAATTCTATAATCTTTGTTTTATTTCCTTGTCATAATTTTTTTCGTTTCTTCATTCTTGTTTCCCCATTGTCTTTTGTACAAAATATTTTCGAATCACCCTTCATCTTTATTTTTCGTAGGACAAAAAAGAAACCGAATTTCTTTAAGTTTTCTAGATGACAATTGTTTTCTTATTTTCGTTTTCATCAGACCTAACCTCTTTTTTTTCTTTCTTTACATTTTTTCTTCCATTCTTCGTATTTTATAAATATCGTACATATTTATCATACATATTCGTCGTTTCTGTCACAGTAACACAATTGTAGCGCATGAAAATTACGCGATGATATGATTAAAAGCATGATATGAGTTCTCTTGCTTATCGCAGGTCACAGATCGGAGATTCGGAAAGTTGTCTTTAAATGGTACTTTGCAATCGATTATACACGATTGATATATTCTCTTCCACGATTCGAGCTTCTTTTATTTTCATTTATTTTCTTTTCATTATATATTTTTTTTTCTCTTTTGTAAAAAAAGATTTCAATCTATTTTTTTTTTCTTTTTTTTTTTTAAAGATAGCTCGAGCGTGGCTTGTCTCGTCGATCCGTGACATTTCAATTTTCTTGAACAGTTGATACACTAAAACATGATACAAAAATAGAAAATACTCCCGAGATTTCTAATTCGTGCGACATATCGCAACGAGTTTGTAATATCTTGTTCGTTTCATGAGAACGCAACGTTACTTCATGGAGTAAAATATCTATATCTGTTCGAAATATTCTGCGATAAACAAGACGCGATGAAAATGAATTCAAGAGATAGTCGCGTGTTAATATACTTACATCTTCTACATTATAAAGATGTGAATTAATAGTATTATATATTATATTGTAATTTAGCTTGCATACGAAACATCCGTTTATCATTCTACATACACAATTATCATCATCATTCATACCAAGTTTTAATAGGAGTGACCCCAAATTTGTAGATTTATTAACTACCTATTCATTTTACGAAAGAGTGAATGAACGGAGCCTTCAAATTCGAGGTACGCGAAAGATATTATATTTTTTTCTTTTTTTTTTCTATTCCCTTTTTTTTCATCTTTTTTTTCGATTTCTCGCATTATTTCCTTCTTCTTTTAAAAAATATCAGGAAATTATCGAGGTATTGAAGAAACGGCAATGCGTACATACCCGTATCCCACGAAAAAAATTACAATTCATATTTTTTTCTATTTTTTTTTTTTTTTCATTTATTCATTCATTGAAATTAGTCAGAATTATTCTTTGCAACAGAGCAGTTTGTTAGGTTATAAAATTATTCTTATAAAAAAACGCGTATGCGTCGAAGGATGTACGGGTGTTTACGCCTGTTTGTATATGTTAAAAAGTAGGTCTTATTACTTTGTCCTCCTCTCCTTTTGTTCCATCTTATTTAATCCCATTTTTCTTTTTTGCTTTAATTAGTTAGTTTTTTTTTTGGCTTGGTAACTATATAAAAATCTAAATTAAAATTAAGTTTTCAACAGATTTAGAATTGTTAAAAGATACAAATTTTTTTTAAGCTATAAAAAATAGAAACAAAGAATTTTAAATAATAGTCACAGAATATAGTTACAGTTAAAAAAAAAAAGAAACAATTTTTTGTCAGATTGTGCGTAAAACGAGTAGAAAGCCCGTTGTACATTGCGAATAAAAAAAAATAAAATAAAATAAAATAAAAAAATAAAGAGCAAGACAATGTAAATGCTATATTATACGAGGTGGATCTGGCAGTGTTTTCGAACATTGATCTAAGTAACTGCAGCAGACTGTCTATCGAACGACAAATAGGTAATATACATATTTATATATATATATATAATATATTTGTATATATTATCATTAATTTTTCTTTTATTCTGCATGGCCTACAGCGCCAATGGAAGCATTTTGCTGTCATTCTGCAATGGCATATCGCGCAAACAGATACACACAATTAAGTTACGTTTTTTTTTTTTCTTTAAAAAAATCTTCACGTTTTACTAAGTTAATCGTTTAAGTCTGACAATCGATTGTCGGATGGGTCAGTTCAATAAAATCGTAGAATATTTGAAACTAATATTCGTTTCCTTTTCAATATTTCTTTCTCTTATAAAATGGACAGTATAAAAAAAAAATCTTGAATAACTAGCAATAAAACTATCTCATCCGACGACGAATTATCATATTTCTTTTTTTTTTTTTTTTTATCTGGCAGCGTTATGCATTATAGGTACGTTGTAAGATTCGTTAAGTCGATAGTCTTTGATACTTGGAGACCGCATGTTTTTCTTTTTCTTTTTCTTTTTTTTTTTTTTTAAACAGTAAATTGCGTTAAGTCATAGAACCATTATATGTGTTTTCTTTCATTCACAGCAGGATACCCTTATTGCTTAAAAAATGGCACTGATATTACTGAAATATTTAACGAGTATCGTTGCTGCATATACACATCGGTTCTTTTTCCTATCCTCATATTATCAAGTAAAATACATTTCGCCCTAAACGACTTGGCTGGTTCTACAAGTTTCATAAACCTAAAACCTAAAATATCCGCTTACCCGGTCAGAGTAGTGAATCATTCTCTCTCTCCCTCTCTCTCTCTCTCTCTTTCTACAGTTTGAATTCGTTACGAAAGGCAACGCGTGATTTGTAATCCCATACACTCCCTAGAAAAAGTTTCCCGTGAAATTACAAGACGGTCGATAATGACAAAAGTACATTTGTTAAAATAAAAATAAAAAGAGGAAGAAAAAGATTAGAAACTTATGGACGACTTCCCTTCTTGTTTCCTTTCTTTCTCTTCCTTTAAATACCGCGGATAAATAGCGATAAATGAGTACATACATATATATATATATATATATATATATATATATATATATATATATATATATATATACATATATATGAGTACATATCTATATATATATATATATTGTATAATAAAGTAAATAAAATGGGCGTGACTTTTGGTGTGAATTCTCACGAACAGATCTTTCATCTTCTCTTGTATCGTAATATCGATATATTATATTATATATTGATATTGAATGCCGGGACGAACGAAAGCATTTTTTTTTTCCTTTTTTTTTTTTTTTCTTTTTTACTTAAGATTGTTGTATACGTTCAGAGATCCACAGTTGTCGATTTTACCGGCAAGCTGAGATTTCTTCTGATAGTTAGTTTGGTTTTGCGCGTGAATTGGGGAGTCTCCGAGCATCGCTAACATATATTTGCGCGTAGGCGAGTGAACCGTATTTTGTTAGGGAGGTACGTATGGAGGTGGTTTCCTGTATGTAGGAGTGGGTTTAGGACGATTCTGACGATTAGTGTCGCGATTCGTGGCGAATGGTGGAGGTGGTTGATACGGTTCCTCGGAATTCTCCTTTGGCAACATTGGTACATCTGCACCGTCTTCGGCTTTTTGATATTCGGGAGGTGGTAACGGTGGTTTCTCTTCTTTTAAAATGACAGGAGACTTGTTACCTATTACACATGGAAATATGATAGAAAAATATCGATAAAAATATGATATATTCTATCTTAACAGATGAAAATTTATAAAAAAATATATATATATACCTGGATCTGGTTTTTCATCCAATTCATCTTGGAAAATAACCGGTATTCCCTTGCTACGGAAACTTTGTCTTTCGTCATCTTGTTCGCTGACACTCATTTTCCCACTACGCCTTCGTCTATAAAACACGCATGCAATGATGCCTGCTAAGATGAGCATTATAGCGATTATTATAGCTGGTAGGACGAATGTGATAAGATAATCATCGTGGAACGCCCCAACTGAAGTAGAATCGTCCACTGGTGGAACATGATTGTCACGCGAATGAACGTCTGTTAACTCGCCAAGACAAATGCCCATGGGAATCACAGTGATTTGTTTAACAGGGAATTTTAAACCCATGATCTCAAGGACTTCGTCTGTAACGGATCGACGATCATTATCACTTTTAACAAGCACTGAACGCAATCTGCTAACTTCTTCATGCGCGCAATACGAGGTAGGCAAGGTTCTGTTGTGCCACGTGATTACTGTGCTACCATTTGATATGCTATGCAATGAGATTGCATTAGTATCTTTATCTTGGTACAAATCACGTAACTTTTCAATAAAATTGCGCTTTTGAAGAGCAGAATGTGCAAATGATTCGTAGGGAATATCCAATGTCATGGAAAATTCTACTGTGTGTTGCATAAAAGGAGCAGAATGAACCACAACTACTAGGCCATCAGTGGCGCTTGCGCCTATAACAAGTAGAATAAAATGTTACAAAAAATGTTCATTTGTTATATTATATAGGATATAGTCTATTCTGATACATTACCTTCTTTGTCAGTAACTACTAATTGATATTCTTTACGTCCAACGTCACTACGCATTGGTACTCCATAAAATTCTTGATTTTTACTATCGAATTGCAACCATTCGTATGGTGGAATAGGTTTGCGTTCAATAGTTAGCAGAGACATTTTCATGTTTCTCGCGGAACCATCTTCTGCATCGTAAAAAGTATCCTAGAGTAAAAATTTATATGAAAAATCATTTATATCGAAGTGTATATTGCTCTTTTATTATAATAATGAAATACGACATACTTCTGGTACTTTAAATATAAGTAATTGACCAACAGTGGCATTGACAAGATCCACTTGATTTCTTGGTAATGGGGGGAAATTTGATTTAGGCTCCTGAGTGGAAACTTTTGGCACTTCTGGACGGGACATATCTTCGCATTGTCCAATGCCTTGATAAACTACTCGTTTCACTCTAATTTCAGGGAGAAGAACATTTCTCAGCGAAGAACTAGGATCACCATTTCTATCAATCAGAACCTAACCCACAAATATGGAATTAAATTTTTTTATATTATCTAAAACTATAGCAAAATATAAATAACTATATTTACATGTAATAAATCGTTGATATAATTTTTAGGACAATCGCTGCTTCTAGGCAAACTATCGTTGGTCCAAGTGAAAATCGCTTGATCACGATCGATATCGACTGATCTAACAGTAATATGTCTGGTATCGCTATCTTCATATAATTCGGCTATACTTCGAATTACCTACAAACCAACAAGAATTGAATACATACTACAATATAAGCTATATTATAAGAGACAAATACCTTTAGCTCCCAGTCTACGTCTGTAGGAAATTCAGTTCGCTTATCGATCCTTAAATATATACTAAATTCATGGTTTACAGTCCGACTAAGCTTGTGCTGCTGTACGTGAATATCAAGTCGATCTGTCACGTTTAATCCCTCGCTATCGGCAGCTACCAATTCGTAGGTCCAGGTAGAGATATCATTCTCCAATGGCCTATGTAATAACAACTAATTATAAATTGCGAATTTTATTGCAACGAAATATTATATTATCGTTGATGACAATTATAATAATAACGAAATATTATTTCTTGGTGCTTACAATCCATAAACTTCCTGCGTTCTCTGATTAAACTGCAACCAGTGAGTGGGTTTTAACGGTGCACCCTGCAGATATAAACTTAGTCTCAAATTCCTGGTATCTCCTTCTTCTACATCGCTAAACGTGTTGGCAGGTATGACATAGCTTAACGGTTTCCCAGCTGTGACAGGTATTTTCTTCAATCTTCTATCTTGTTTAGGCGGGAAGTTGTGAACTTCGTACTCGGTTTCCGTGATAACTCTAGCTGGTTCAGTAGCAGCGCTGGTCGGCGCTGGAGTGGTAGTGGTCGTGGTGGTGGTTGTACTGGCAGTTGTTGGAGCCATAGTGGTAGTGGTATTGGTGGTGGTGGTGGTGGTTGTTGTGGTAGTTGGCGTTGTTCTCATCTGTGTCGTTATTAGTGGTGTTGTAGTTGTAGTGTTATAGAATGTAACGAATGCAGTAGTTGTGCTTGTGGTTGTAGTGTTCGCAGGTACTGTGACAGGTAACAGAGTACTGGATTGTTTCGTCGAGGTCATAGACGACTGTTCTGTCGGCTGGAGGCAGAAAGAACATGTTTTAATATTGAAAAAGAAAGAAAGAAAAAAAAAGAATTAATTATTTGTAAAGTCTCGATGCACGAAAGCATCGTGATTAAAAAATTGACAAGATAACTCGATCAGGAAATATTTGATCATTGATATTTAGAAAAATAGTACGTGAGAGAATCGTGCAAATTATCGCTTCAAACATAATTTCCAAGTATGAAAGAGAGACAGAAATATTTGTTTTTCAAAGAACAACGTTCCCTTTCTGTGCTATTCATTACGGTTTGAATGAATTATTGTTGGTTCTACGTCCCACTTTAAAATGACTCGCATGTACACGACGTTATATCAAATTACACTTCTAACTTTAACTTTCTAATTATCATCTACGTAGTTCCATAGCTAACAACTAACAAAGAGATATCCACACGATTCTTAACGCACGTTGCATCGTTTAAAAAAAAGAGGAAGATGGCTCAGGGGTTTTGGGATGTGATACAACGACCTATCGTTTGGCATACTAAAGCGACAGACTAACGTAAATCGATTCTATGCGTAGCATGAACTAACTCGTGAACAAACGAAGCTTGAAGCATTGAAGCATTACCTCTTCCGTAGTGACATTAATGGTACCACTGGTCACATCCGTTTCCGTCCTTTCAACAACAACAGTGGTAGGGACGGTTCCAGTAGTGGTAGTGGTGGTAGTGGTGCTAGAATGGGGTACAATTATCGAAGGGGGGATGGTGGTGAGTTCTGGTATAGTGACAGATGAGATATTTAAAGATTCGGTCTCCGTGTATCTGGTATTCTTCGTTGTCTCTTCGATCGTTATCTCCGATTTCTCCGGCAGTTCGGTCGATGGAACAATGATGGTCGGCATAATGGTTGCTGTTGTTGTATCTGCTGTTGTTGTACTCGTTGTTGTGCTAGTAGTAGTAGTACTAGTGGCCGTTGACGAGGGTGGTTGTTGAGTTGTTGTTGTTGTAGTTGTTGTTGTTGTCGAAGTAGTTGAGGTAGTCGTCGTAGTGGTGGTTGTTGGAGATGTTGATGATGTTGGTGATGTAAGTTCAGTGGTTGTTGTCTGCGAAATCGTTAGTAGATGCGATGTACGGCACGAAAAACTTTGTTAGTTACATTATGAAGGGAGCGAAGAAGATGTAAATACAAAAAGTATAAAAGAGAGAAAAAAAAATATATATATATATATATGTATATATATAAAAATATATATATAAAGTATATGCTCTTCTTTCTTTCTCTCACTCTCTCTCAGGCTTTCGTTTCTCGTTTTCAACAGAGATACTTCGCATTACAGCGCTTTCTATACATCGATCGATACCGCCTAAACGGCATAGAGAATGGCATAAGTCGGCATTGAACACGCAGTACCCACAGCTATACTAAGGTATTTTAAGCGCAACGATTCCCTTAAGCGATTGGCATGGCGAATGAAGGACAGAGACATAAGAATTTTCAACGAAAGCCAGTTATATAGCGATGTTCTTTTGTGCTAATTTTCCTTTTTTCAATTATTTTTCTCCTCGAATAATTCAGAAAAAAGGGAGAATCGCGTGACGAAATATCATCGCACGACTCCGATCGTTTTTCTTATTACTTACAGTTGACATGGCATCCGTAGTAGTTCTGTTCAATACGCTCTCTATTATGTCTGGATGCGTGTCGGGTATTATAAGATCATCGTTATCATCTTCGGTCTAAGGTAACAAATAAACTTTGTTAAAAATCTATACGAAACGAAGTAATTATTCGTATATAAATTCGTATGAACGAATCTTACGTTCCAATCGATAGGTTCCTCCCCATGGTGATGCCTGTGAGGATGCTCCGGGGCAAGATTAGTTTCGGGCATGAACGTTGGCTGTACTTGCGAGTCATCCCCATCCTCGCCGTCCTCCCCATCCTCGCCGTCCTCGCCATCCTCGCCATCCTCACCATCGTACTCAATATCGTAATCGTCGTAACTGTCGTAATCCGGATTACTATAATGCCCGGAACCGCTCTCTCTTCTGCTTCTTAGCAACAGGCTCGATTCCGTTTTAACGCGCCATAATAGGACCGGAAGTTGCATTACTTCCGCCAGAGTGCCATCCTTCGCTTGTTCTCGCAGATGTTTCACCAAATCTGTCTGGTGTCTCCATAAATGACCGTCACAACCGACCTGTTGCGATTCAAATTATACAGAGAACTGGTTAGTTTAATTTTTTAATTGTTAAAATCTAGAAATAGGATGATCAATGAAGGATTAATTATAAAAATCTTACCTGCCATTGAACTGCCGTGAGATGTTTCTCTTTCCGATGTTTCACGTTCCCTGGCCCGCTAAGGATCACCGTGGAATCAGCGTTGAAATTCTCTTTGGCGTTTTGCGGATGCATCGAAAATGCGCTCTGAAATTCGAGTTTCAATGTGAATAAGGAAGAGGAATTTCCGTGAACAAGAAATTGCAGGTAATAATTTAAATACTTATTCATAATTGATTTCGAATAAAAATAGATTTTTAATCGTTGAGGTTTGTTTTTCCTTTGAGGGAAAAGAAAATTCCGCGATGCAATTAAGTCATTTTCAATAGGAGATAATTCAATTGATAATTGATTATTTCGAAATTGGATTCCATGCAATGAATTCGACAAATCTTGAAGAAATTTAACAAATTTTTTCAATTCTCCCATATTAAAATGAAAATCCTGGTATAAAAAGGAAAGAATCAAAGGAGTATGAAATTTAAAAATTAACTTTCCGCAACTTCCTCGAAAAAAATCCCATCTCCGTTCTTTTACCTCGTCTTTAACTTCAATTTTTCAACGAGAGAAATCTTAAAGAAAAAAAGAAAGAAAGAAAGAAAGAAAGAAAGAACTAAGAAGTTCATTCATCCAGGCGATACTGGACGAAATAAAAGAAAAGAAATCGGACAACGTCGCTTCTGAAATATCCTAGGAATAATAGTACACGGAAGGAATAAGGAAGAAAAATTCTGTGGCAAGGAAGGAAGAAGGTCTTCTGGCTTTCGTATATATATATAAAGAGATATATAAAGAATAACGCGTTCTTTCCCTTCCCGTCGCGATTAAATTAATTAAGTATTGCACAACTGCGGCGCGGAAAGAAAGAACGAAGGCGGGAAAGTTCAAAAGCCGTCCAATTTATGCTCGACGGAACTTCCTCTCCTCTCTCTCTCTCTCTCTCTCTCTCGACGTGGATACTTTTTAAAAATTTACTCGAACATTTATTATGTCCGGGACCGCGATGCATCTTCTATTCCACGACCAAGCGGAATAGCTTTGTAAAATTTTCTAGCCGTAAAGAAAAACTCGTATCCGCACGGTGAACTTTTCATCAAATATTCTTGGTCGAGGCGAGGTGAAATTGGGACACCCTCCTTCGCAAAATTTCTCATATTTCTGCCCTTTCCAAATTTAAACTTTTTCTCAGTTTGTTAATGAACGAAGCCGCGAAAATCGTGACTCGAGCATTCGAGTTTCGCGTGAAAATATAAATTTCAGGAATTTTCTTTGTTTTTTTTTTTTGAAGAGAGAGAGAGGATTAAGTTGTTATAGAATTTTAAAAAATTTAGATAAGAGTTCAAGTTTTGTAATTAATTTTTCAGGATTTTAGGAAGCTTGGAAAAAAATTCGAAGTAAAAACGATTCCAAGGCTTATAAAACTCACAGTTAATTTCATTCGCCAGGTTTTGATTATGTTCAATAATAATGACGATGATAAAAAAAGTATAATATGCACATATTGTATATCACGTATCGTATGTTTCGATACTATAAAGTCAGCAATATCATTTGACTCGATGGAATTCAATTGACGTGAGCGAAAATACAAGTTGAAATACTATCGACGAATGCTTCGAACTTTAGAACTTCGTTCGAAGGAGTCCATTTGTCGAAAAGTAAAATAATCTTTTCCCGAATACTAGAATTCATTTATAAGAAGAATAAGCAAGTAAACAATTGGAGAAAATTATCATTCGAGCATCATAGTGGTGTAAAAAAATTTTAAACATTCTTTCAGGTCTTGAATATCCCTTTAACAACCCTCTAAAATATCTATTCCAAAAAATATTATACAGCGTTAAATGATAACTCTTTTATCTTCCACCACATCTTATCTTTTCTTTTCAAAAAGCAAAAGTACTTCAAGCTTTAATACCATCGTCCATTTGTTTCATCATTCAAAAATCTTTTTCACAAATTTAGAAAGATTGAAAATAACAAATATAAATCACACACCACTGTGATTCTCGATTCATCGAGAATAATAGTAGTTCACGTACCACATGAAGTCCCAGAAATCCTGCCAGGTTCTCGATGGTGTTGACTCGCGTGACCGGCGTGAGGTTGTCGAACTTTGCGTCCAACAGTATCGTCAGCAACGTCTGTTCCTCCCCTTCGTTGCAGTGTGTCTAAAATCAGAAGCGTCCTATTTCAGTCGGTTGGCTCGGGCCGAAACGAACGGTGTCAGTGTGCGAAACACGAGGAATTAAGGCCGGCCGGCCGGCCGCCGAGGATCCGAACAATACCATTCGTGGCGATGCGCAATACGGCCGGCTATCAATTGGCATCAATCAGCATCGTCTACCAGGCTAATTTCTCCCGGAGAGATTCAACCGATGTGTTATACGCCGATGCGATCGTGCCGCGCGGCAATATTTCCACGATGCACGCGAGTCGGATAAATTTTTCTTCGCGGCATTGCTTCTATTCTTTTCTCTTCTTCATTTTTTCACCCCTTTCATTCCATTCATTCTTTCGTTCAAAGTTGTGTACGCATCAATAATTTAATTATTGACGTTTTTCCATTTTCAAATTAATCGTACTTTCTTCTTCGGATCGGACAATTTCGAGAGAAGATCGTTGTTCTTTCTACGATAAGTTTAAATTATTTTCTCTATCAATTCCATTTTTTCCCTTCTTTAAACACATTTCGAATTTTCGAGGCACATAGAAATCTAAATTAAAAAAATCAATGTAATACTTTTGCTGACGTTGCGTTTACTTGGATAAAAAAAAATTTCCACTTTGCAATCTTTGAAAAAAAAAAGGAAACTAGGAGATTTCGTAGGCGAAAAAACGAGGAATCAAATTGATGTAACGCGAATCCAGCGACGAATATAATCGAATTTCCCTCCGTTTAATCGATCGAGCGCCCCTTTTTCAAAAATGGCCCGATTTCGACCGATTCAGAGGTTAGGCTCCGCTCGTGGCGGAAGGGTAAACGCGATAATTCGTGCAACGAGCGATTTAACGAGCGCGGGATTCGGGCCAATTAATTATCGAGCTGGCGAAAATCGGGCGGATCCGATTAAAACGATCAACGTGTCGCGCAAAAGTCAATCCCCTCCGGTATGCCCCTCTTGTTGGCCCCGATCGGCGGAACCGATTAACGTGCTAATCGATTTACCGCTTCATTAACAGCTCCGGCTGTGGATCCACCCAAGTTTAGCGTCAAACCGATCGGTCATCGATTCGATTATTCGCCAAGAATTTTTTTCCACGCTAATCGAACGGATTCCATCCGCGATTTTCTTTTTCATTTACTGGAAATATACGCGCTGGAAGAAAAATTTTATCTTTTTCCCAGATTTTTGGAATTCGTTTCAATGATAAATTCTCCCGCTTGCAAATTTCCAAAGATAAAGATAAAGATAAATCACCCGTTCCAAATAGAATTAGACGGCCAACAGGTTGCAAGTTCTCACGATTAATTCTCTGCAACGGCAGGGTACCTGTTGTAGGAGTTCAACGGTTAGTTGAATCGTTGCCAATCGAGCGCCTATCACCGTTAACGATAAGCCTGGCAAAGGTGCAAGAGGAGATCGAACCAAGCATTGGCTTGGGGGAAAAAACTCACCTTCCCGTCCCTGTGCTTCAATTCCTCGTGCTTCTCGGGGACCACTTGCACCACGAACAGATCCTTGGTAGTGGCGACGTCGTCCTTGGGCACCACTTTCACGCTCAGCCGACGGCTCCCCACGTCCTTCTTCGTCGGGACGCCCATCAGGGTCGACGCAGCGTCGTCCCAGTACAGCCATCGCAGCAGCTTGTTCCCGCTCGAGTCGAACAACTGGTTTTCCAACATACAGAAGAACGATGAACTTTCGATTAGAATTATTACGTGCGTAATTCCTTTCCATTCGAATTAAATTTTATTATTAATAATTTCTTCAATCGATCGATCGTGAATTTTTATCGGTGGAGATAGATTGTCGGACGAAAATCTTTTTCTTAATCGGGATATTGAATAATTATGATTTACGTTTGCGACGAAATTAATAAAATTATGCAACTCGATTCGAATTAAGTAAATATAGTTCAGATTCAGTTGTTTTCTTTTTCAACGTGAATTTAATTTTACTTACTGAAATTTATAATTCAGTTGTTTTTTTTTTTGATTTGATTTGATAAGTAGAAATCAAATAAAGTGTTAATTTAGAATCGTTTCATTCATTTCGTGTAATACAATTTTTCCTTATTGTTCTGTTTCAATTAACAGAACACGAAAAACGGAATTTACTTTCATCCGTCTAAAACAATCTCTGTTGAAAACAATCTCTACTGGAAATACCGGTGAGTAAAACAAATATGATTACGTAAACGTGTTTGCATGAATCGTCGAAACGACTGCTCAAAATTGCTGGCACAAGAACAAATACAGTTCGTGGGTGTTAAAAATAAGATTGGGGGAAAATTGAATAAAAATAAGAAGAAAGAAAAAAAAGAAGAAAAATTGTTCTACTTAGATGAAACACGAGACGTGACGAGCTGGATTTATCCACCGTTGCAATTTTAACCCTGTGAAATTTCATCGTCGTTGCTTCTCCAAACAACGTCGAAGAAGAGAAACAAGGCGATCTTTCATCTCAGACGCAATTTTTATATCCGTCGATGCCATTTTTCCTTCTTCTTCCTGCTCGTTTTTTCTTTTTCTTTTTTTTACCGTGGAAAATAAAATGACGATCTACTAAACGAGAAGAGGATATAACCGTTGTGGCGCCGATTACATTCGGATTATCGAACTTTTATTGAGCACCGTCGATTCTTTTTTTTTCTTTTTTTTGATAACGAGCAATATCGAACACGTGTGGAGTTGGATATCGATTGAAAATAAATTCCAAATCCGTCGTCACATTTGTATCGAGTTTAACCGAGTTTAAAAATTTCCTATTACCACTGATTGTTACGGTAAATTTGCGGATTTCGTCGAGAATCCCGTGTGTAATTTTATTCAATTCCATCCAAATCAAATTTATTATATTTTATATATTTGTAACAGGTTTTTTTTTTGTGAATTTTTTTCCTTCGATGGAAATTTTCTTTTCCTCTGGTGTTATATATTTTATTATATCTTTATGTGCCATCAATTCTATTGCCCTTGTGGTTCCTTTGACGTCTGAATTTTTCTACCATCACCAATTCCTTTCGCACGTTTTACAGTGCTCTTTTTCATGTCCTTAGCTTTATGCTAAGTGAAACTTCTTTCCTTTTTTCCTTTCCTTTCCTTTATTTATCATTATTGAAATTCTTCACGTTATTTATATTCGTTTTTATTCAGAATAATTTCAGATAGAGAACAAAGATTAGAGGATATATCATTTAATCTCGCTCCATTTAAGAAAAAATAAAGAAGAAAATAAAAATATTAATTTACGTTACACAGATAAAATGCAAATTCCAATCTTCCTCTAATTCAATGAAGTCTTCATTTTATCGCAATAATTTTAACTACATATATATATACTTTGAATGAAAAAATTAGGAACAAATTACAAGGAGACAACGTACGAAATCTACGATCAAAGTTTGCAACTAAATTGGCCAAGCCAACTTCTTACAAGCGAATTTCCTATCGCCAAATTGAATCAGGAATATAGATTCCTCGCGATGTTGGCATCGAGATCGAGAAAAGGAAACGCATAAAGGTATTGGCGATAATCCAGAATCTACCAGAGGCGTAATTTCGAAATTCTACCATCCCTTCTCAATCGACAAATTAAGATACCAATTGCTCCAACATTTAATTCAACATCAAACGTATTTCTATCTTATAATTAAAACAATTCGTATACAATTTGAATTTAAGATTTCTTTTTTTTAAACAATTTTAATTTCGTAACTTGTTTATCAATTTGTTGATACAAACCACTTTTAGAATTTGATTTACATCATACTCTATCCAACTCTTTGGTTATTTGTTCAGCAAATATTTATCGATCAAAAGATAACAGAGAAAATGATTTCCCATTAAATCATACTCCCGACAAGATTATCTATTACTACTCCAACAACTGCGTTTCTCAGAATATAAACTCTTCTCTTTCGCCCACGTTTCGCTTCTGATTCGCGAAAACAATCCATGTTAGCCACGAACGAAACGTTAACCACCCACAAACTGTTGCGGCATCATCCCGAGGATGATGTCACTGTTTCGTATCCCCGTTTAATAAATCCACTCCTTGTTAAAATGGGTCACGATGAACGCCGATAAAGGCCAGAATAAACCGTTTCAAGTGTTTTAACACCGAAACAACAAACAAACCCCCCAATTTCATCGAAATTTTCCTCGACGAAAATCAACCATCGCCCAATTCCTTTTATATATATATACAAATAAAATCCTTTCCTCGAATCGATGCAGATAAATCTCTAAAGAAGATGATAACTAAGGGGTGGAAAAAAAAAAAAGCTTGGTCTTTCTTTTCCTTACCTCGTAGTAATCTTCGGGCCCCGTGAACGCTTCCTTGTGGACACGAAGCTTGAGCACGTGGCCAACCGGAACCACTACGTGGGGCACGTTGTTCACCTCGTCGAATTGATGCCTCTTAACCTCGTGGGGATACTTCTGCTCGAGCCAGTTGGCCTTCCGCTCGTCGTAACGACGACTGATCACCGTTGCCGCGGTGCTGGTCCCCTCTTCGCCGACGTCGTCGAACACCAGATCGTCCTCCTGCAGGGTGAGGCCCAGCACCGCGAGAGGCGCAACACAGAGCAGGAAACACGCGAGGACGTAAGGATTCTTCATCTTGCGGGGGAGTCGTTATCCTCGGTCGCTGTTATCATATCATGCTGAAGTGCCTGCAAAATGGAAAATTTCTCTTTTCAATCTTTTCCTCTTTTTGGCGTGGAAATATTTGATTGGAACGGATTGGGAGAGGCGGAATTTATCGAACGTTTGAAAATTGCGTAATCTCAGAATTGGAATATTTAAACTTCGCTATACAAGGTTATGCAAGGTAAGTCGGTGAGTCATCTGATCATCTGATGATCTAAGATTAATGGAATATCGGATCTTCTTTGTTTCTTTTTCTTCCGACGCACGTGTATGTTTATCCATATTTGTAATAATATTTACAAATTTTTCTTCCTTTTTTTTAAAGAAATAATCAAAGTTGACGGATAAATAACGGTTATGGTAAAGTTTTGGAAAACAAATAAGGATTATTAAAAGGATGGAAAAATTCTAGCCGCACCAACACGATCATATCTTACCAACGTGATCGCTGTTTACACTTTGTTTCTATCTTTATCGATTCGCAATCTAACGCACGAGCCGTTTAAATGCAAACTGATAAAGCGACGAAAACGAATCACGAATAATAACCAGGACGATTTGAATGAATATCCCTCCCCCTCCCCCTCCACCATGTATTATGACAATGTAAAAATAGTAATGATAACAGTGTTCCGTTATGATCACATATGATCACGTAGGAACTATGCGATAGTACCGATATCGTTCCATGTTTGATTGATCGTTAAATATCGTCACGCGTTGTTAGATCATGGCGCAATACAAATTCGCGTCCATCACGCGACGACTTTTATCGGGGGATGCGATCCGTCACATATTCTTTCGACAAAAATTCACGTCGCATAATAATAATAATAAAATTTCTACCAGATCGATGCACAAGGCAGATAATTATATAAAATATTTGCTTCGTGAAAAGAATATAAACGAAGGGGTGGAAACGTAAATCTTTCTTAACGCGAATATTTATTTAAATTGCGTCGAGATAATTTTTGGAAATTTCAGATTGAAAATTCCGTTTCGATCGAAGAACGATCGATCGACATCTGCGTTTTCTCAGCAAGTTATTTTCCATTGATCCAGTTCCCAGTTTCTCCATGGATATTTAAACGAAACGAACAATGGGAACCGTTTTTGGTGAGCGAAGAATGCGTCCAAGCATTCCCAAGGGCCAATGATAGCCAATAAAACCTTCCATCGCATTTTTATTTCCTCCCTTCGTTGCCTCGTTCGGCCGTGCCATTAATTGGCGGAGCCAGACAATGAGAACTTCAACGGTTGAGCCGGCGCTACTCGAAATGCTTTTCACGGGGGGGAGGAGGGGGAGGAAATACAGTCCGATTGGCGGGATATTCGGCTACCGATCTTTTTTTCGATCGATGAGGAAAAAGCTTTCGTCTATCGACGTCAATAACGATCTTCTTATCCATCTTCAACATGACAAATCAATACGTGTTCTTGATTAACTTTTCCTTAAAAAAGTGACAAGGAAAATTCTTTGCAGTTTTTATTATTATTATTAAGATGTTAAGGAGAAAGTTTTGTGATTTGAATGAATTTTCATAAAAATATATCGATTGTAAAAATAGAATCGAATCGATGACTCACGTATCGTATAAATATATATATAAGAACGATCCATTACCAAATCGTTAAGCGAATGCGATCCTTGCGGACTGTTTAATACGATGCGTCGCATTCAATCGCAATGACACTGTGACTCACTTCGCTTGATTCGTCTTTAACCTCCCCACCCGCGATAACGCGATTCACGGTAATTTCTAACAATACGGTATTGTAAAATAGCCATGACCCTCCCGCCTCTCCCGGATAAACTTATCGTTGTCGTTTTTTCCATTACTTATGAAAACGAAGAAGAATCGAAATCGACGACCCACATCGAATTTAACGAGCGGATAAATCGAACATCCAGTTACAATTATAAATTGTTATCAATTATAATTGACAAATTGACTTTAATACGATTTGGAAATTTTTCTCTTCTTTTCATACATCTTTTTGAGTTTTGTCGTCGATTCCAAATTAGTAATAATCGTGAAAATTAATTGGCAATTTGAAAAAAAAAAGTCAGTAGGGAAAATGCAACTCGACGAAACGTAGCATGTATTTCCAATTTCTGGTCAGCAAAACTTTCCAAATGCAATTTCGTCTTCGCATATTCAAATTTCATGGAACGTGATATTTTCAAATTTTTCGTGTAACTTTCTAACGCAATTTTTCTTTTTTTTGAATATCCAATTTCCACGTACCGATCCAAATTTTCCAGCACAACTTTTTAATACCACTTTTCCTGCGAAAATATTCAAATTTCATGCAACGCATATTACTTCCAAATTTTTTATCCGACTTTCTAATACTTCCTTTGAAGTTTTTTTGCAACGTTTTTCAAATTCTTTTGACCAATATCCTAATACAATATCTTTCTTTTTTTACAATATCTCCAAATTTTCGAGTACAACTTTCTTTCAATTTTCACGAAACGTATAGAGATTCAATTTATAAATTTCCAAGATTGAAACCATGTTAATTTCAGGACGTTTAATTTTAACATTATTAGGAATTTTTATTAGAAATTTTATTTCAATTTTACCAATTAATCTATTAATTCAAAATATACTTCTAACTTTAGAAATTTTTACACCGATAATTCAAAGATATGTATTTTCAATTCTTTTAATTTTATACTTTTCCGAATCAAACTAAGTCAATTAAAAAAGACTAATGAAAAAAAACTTTCCATTTCATATAGTTTTACACAAATAGACCTTGACCAATTATTTTATCATTTAGATTAATAAATACTTTAGTTCGTTTCCTAAATTCTTCGTATCGGATTATCAACAGATGAGAGAAAAAAAAAGTTTAATGAACGCGTTTCTAATAACCGAAAATGGTACACTACGCACGAGTATAAATTATACACGTCTTTAGCGTCAGAATCCCAAATGGGAGCTCGGTCTAAACGGAGTTATAAATCGAGTTGCACGTTAATCGAAAGGAGGGCGATGCAATTTACTTGGCTGGTTCTAGGAAACGCTAAAGACGGCCAAGACGTTACCAGAAGGTTGTTTCGTAGGTGTAGACAATCATCGAGTTTGCATTTACATACCGGTCGCTAGGGACTTTTATTACGTTACGTTTACACCCACCTCCGTATCCCTATGAAACGAGCTTTACGAATATAGCTAGCGTGCAACAAGTAGACAGAAAAAAAAAAAAGAAAGAAAAAATATCGACGCTCTGAATTTTGATCGCGATAATTCTATATATTATACAATTCAATTCTTATCTCGAGTTTGATAATACAAATTCCAACTTGAATTCACGCAACGAGAGAGAAAAAGAAAGAGAGAAGATATATCCTGTGGATTGAATACGTTTCGTATTTGCGTAGAGAGCTTGTGTGGATTCAAGTTGAAGAGACTTGAAAATGGAAGAGAGAGCGCGCACATGTTTGGATACGCTTTGTGAAAGATGCATGAAGAATTCAGAATTGTTGAATCTTCTTATTAACACACCAAAGTTGTTCTAATCGCGTTAATATTCGAAAAGAATTTTTCAACGCGATTATAGAATTTGGTAAAAATTCTGGAATACATTTCCACATCTAAAATAATATTCAAAACAAAAATTTGCAAAAAAGTTCTTCAATTTTGCCTACTAGACTCGACACTACAATTTCTTTTATAATACAATACAAAGAATCATAGTGCAATTATCGAAGATTTGTTAAAGAAAGAATAATAAAAATTCCTGCAATTCGACAAGATGCTTAAAAACCGTAGAAAAAAAAAATCGCGATAATTTACAAAAGTTTTATCGGGGGAAAAATATTTTCGCAGACACGATTCATACCCCTCGAACGTTAAAAGTGCAACAGAGAGACGATTGTTGTATCCGAGGAGTACACACAAGTATTGTCAGCGGAGCTGCTTATTTCAGAACGCGATTCACTTTGATTCACCGGCGACAAGAACGTGGCCGGAGTATGAGATGCCATTCAACACCCCTATTGTTCCACTCTCTCAAAGGTTACGCGGATTGATCGAGAAACGCGGGAAGGAATCAACCGAATGGGAAATGCTAACCTTCGATGCACAGGAAACTGGCGACTAATTTCGATAATTAACACTTGTCCAACAATTCCGTCTTCGACCATCAATTCTCCCCGTTCGAAACATATCCGAGATTAAATATCATCGTTGTTCCTATAATTTAACAGTTTCAATCGATAGAAACAAGAAAATCTAATAATTCTTCACTCGACAAAATTATATATAAATCTCTAGATATCTCTAAAAAACTCACATGGTAACAAATGGCGATACGGGTGTCCAAATACGGCATCAACATTTTCATATAACACGTTCATCCATCTTAATCCAAAATCAGAAACGTGAGGCAAACGTGTCGCGAGGCGTTATTCCAATATAAATTCAACGACCTGGCGTGGCGGGTTCGCGATGAAAAATCGCGGAGGGAGGGAGGGGGAGAAAATGGACGATCGAGTCGCGCAGCACCGCTTACCGCACCGTGTCAAGAACCTCGCGGCGAACCTGGCTTGCGAACGAGAGTTTATCGGGGCGTGTTCCGCGCCAGGTGCACGCGTGTAAAATTGGTGCCGTGCAATTGTACATTCAATCGGGAGATATTCGTTCGAAGGCCGGAAACGCGCCAAGGCTGCTCACTCGCTCGTCGATAAAATCGACGAATTCTCTCGCGATCGAAGAAAACGCTCCAAGTTTCGGTGGATATCCGGCATACGACGTTATATCATTTTCTCGAGTGTATATAGAAAAGAGTGTGTTTCATGTGAAGAAAAAGTTGAAGGAAATTTAACGTTAGAAATATATACATAAAGGGTGTCTCAAAATTAACGCAAGATTTGAATTAAATATAAAAGAGAGTTTTTAGGTATTTATTTTTTAAGCGAATCATAAAGTACATAGGATAGGATTAAGTTGCCAATAACTTAATGCAAAATCTTGCGTTAATTTTAGGACACTCTATATGTATATATGTCGTGCACTGATAACGTAAATAATACATTCGTGTTTCTAACGAATACTCGGTATTAATTTTGTTAAAAGGGTTTGCATGTTTTTTTTTTAGTAATTACGAGTATTAAGCAAGCAATTATCCTTTACTTTGAATACATTAGATGATATAAGAGAATAGGCGAATTCCTTTGGAAATTTACCTCAAATTTATTGCGAAATGATAATCGCCAAGTATTTTCCTTCCAACAACGGATTCGATCGGCGAATGAAAATAGACTAACGATCTGACGAACGATCGTATCGCTTTAATACTCGAGATAAAACTTGACTCAGCTTGACCGTTTTTTCGGTGTTCACAACGAGAATACTAAGAGAGATGTGACTAAACCCTAAGTCTAAAGGTGTAAGGCGACAACAGCCTTCGACACGTCAACGTCACGCGTCCCTCCTCGATGTTTGACTTGGTTTACGGTGCTCAAAACGGGTAATGAAAAAAAAAAAAGAAGGAAAAAATAAAAATAAAACTTCTCTTCCACCAAGCAAATAAAAATATAACAGTTTCTTTCTTCTGTTATTGAACTTCCGCCAGAAACATTAATCCTCAACAAAAGAAAAAAAATCTTTTCGAAAGCAACGAAAGTAGAGAACAAGATAAGATCTCCCCGATGGGTCGGAATAATGAAACGGTGAATAATCGACGGAGATCCCAGAGTCTAGCAATTTTTTCCGCCCTGGACAGTCCAATAAATTGCCCCCCCCCCTCCCCCCCCGAGAATTTCGATTCTCCTCTGTCCGTTCTATTATCCAATATATATAAACCCTTCGAATAATTTTAATGTTTAAACGAATCGAGAGGAAGAAATCCAAAATATCCATCGTTTCTAAAATTTTCCATAAATAAATTCGATTGTTCCGAAACAAATTGTTGAATCGTTAAATAAAATAATAAAATTAAATAAAATAATTTCGAATAAAATATCGAAATAAAATGGCGTCCCGATCGGAGCGAATTTTAAAATTACTCGTCGACGAAAAGGGAGAAGGAGAGGCAGAGGGGAGAGGGGGGGGGCAAAGCGAAACGTCGATTAATAATTAGCAGGAGAGGCTTCTGCAGGCGGGCGGGCAGGCAGGAAAGGTGATATCGAGGTTTTTTACGGCGCGCATACGAATGTATTTCTCTCCGTATGCAAATCACTTTGCCGCGTATTATGCCCGCATGCAAATGTCTCATTTGCATTGCAATTATCGAACGATATGTAGGGCACGCCGTCATAATAAAGACACGGAGAAGGATCCACTTGGGGAAATTGCGTTTCCGCCGCCTCGAGAAATTACGGATGCGCCGGTGCCCGCCCAAATTTCCAATTAAATCGAATCTCTCTTTTAACCTTTCCAAATTGAACTAACTGTGCTGAGAATGATTCGTTGGAATTTTTCGTGATTGGCGCCAAGTTTAAAACCGATTCAACGGGATTCGATTAAAAGAAATGGGATTACGGGGATCGAGTTGGCCCCGAAAAGTTTTCCCAATTATTTGTTTACACGATTGTCGAAAATTTATCCTGAGTGAATTAAATTTTTATATCTTATTATCGTGTTAAAATTAATCAGTCAGATCGGAGAATTTCGTATTCCTATATCTGTCTCTTGTTTCTGAATGAATTTATAATTGAATAAAAATAAAAATATCGTCTTGATAATTTAATTGATTCTCTTATTCGAATGAGAGAAATAATAATAAGAATGTGTTTCAAATAAGTAATCGAGATATATTTTTTGAAATTTTGATTGAAAAGAAGAAAAAAAGAAAGTAAGACACGAAACGAGTTTCGGGATAAAAGCAATATATCGCATAATAAAGTAAATTGCACCCATAATTCATTTATTACCGTTATCCAAAATCATGAAAAAATTTAATTTTTAGATTCAGAAAGATTTATCTTAAATATCTCTGGTTATTAGAAATTTATGCAAATAATTTTCAACTACTACTACTATTGCTGCTGCTAGTTTGTCTAATTTACTACAAACTTATTCGTAAATCGAGTGAAATGAAGCACGAATTCACACAAAATTAATCATCATATTCGAGACGACATATCCCGAAACAAATTTCACAAACCTATCCCACTAGCCTACTCGGTTTCTTGCACGAATCTTGCTTCCAACTCCATCCGAACGCAATCAAACTTCGGCGACCGGTTGAAGACCCACCGGTTCATTCAACATCTCGACTTCCATTAAAACCCTTCCAACGCGAGCCTACGTATTCGTCCTACTTCTCTCAAAAATTCCAAGCAATTTTTCTCTCCCTGAAATTGCATTCTTCCTTTCCAACATCCTTCCCAACCAACTTTTGTCTGCCATTAAAAACTGTGATGATACAACACCACCGCGTACCCACTTTCGAAAAGCCAATCTTCGAATGTAGGTATCTCGAACGTCCATTAAACACGTTACACACGTCCTTTTGAGAGTTTCCTTTCTCGCAATTATTAATTTTTTTTATATATAAATTACGCGTCTTAAATATTGGCCGTTCACTTAAAGCTACTATAATAAAGTATATCTATACAAAGTATTGAATTTTTAGAAGATTATCAAAAATCTAAATATTAATAATTGCCTATGACCCTCCAACCGTTCAATCGATATCAACGTGTCCTTCTCTCTCTCTCTATCTGCGTTTCGTTATTAACCCTTTCTTTCTTTCGTTAAACGAACAAACTTCTTCCCTTATTGCCGCGACACGAGTGAATTTTTTGAGACATTGATCGCGAAGAAGGTACAAAGTAGATTGAGAAATAGAATTGGTTTCGAAATTGAATATTAATAATTGCCTACGAAACGTTGAATTTACAAACAATCACAATATCCTGTATTCCAAACAATTCTCCCTTTCTCTATATTCATTAGAAGGAAAATTTGAATCGATAGAAAGTACTAATACATCAACTTCTCGTCGAAATTATGATAAATTAAAGGGAAAAGGGGATAATGAGAACCACTGCGACGTATAAACTTCCCCTCCCCAAAAAAGAGTATCCCATACTCCAAATTTCTCCGAAAATCTGGCCTCACGCGTTTTGTCCAGTTGGCAAATATTTGCCAACTAAAATTTATCGAAATCTTGGTGGAGGCATGCACTGGTGCGTACTAATATATCAACTTCTCGTCGTAATTACGATAAATTAAAGGGAAAAACGGATAATGAGAACCACTGCGACGTATATAAACTTCCCCTTCCCTAAAAAAAAATATCCCACACTCCAAATTTCTCCAAAAATCTGGCCTCACGCGTTTTGTCCAGTTGGCAAATATTTGCCAACTAAAATTTATCGAAATCTTGGTGGAGGCATGCACTGGTGCGTCGCATGCGAGATAATATCGATTCCAGGGGCGATTAAAAGAGGCAAAAAACGATTGCTGGATGGCGCGACGCGGCGCGTCGCGACGCACAGCCCTCCGACCGTTCAATCGATATCAACGTGTCCTTCTCTCTTTCTCTCTCTGTCTGCGTTCGTTATTAACCCTTTCTTTCTTTCGTTAAACGAGCAAACTTCTTCCCTTATTGCCGCGACACGAGTGAATTTTTTGAGACATCGATCGCGAAGAAGGAGATTGAGAAATAGAATTGGTTTCGAAATTGAGCCGAACGAGAGAATTTATATAAGCGTAATTAACTGCCACGTGCGCGATCAACGGAACTCTATGCGCATTATTATCGACAATTTGCCCCGCGATAATACATTGAAAATGACGAGCCACGATTAAATTATTATTAACGGCCACAAAATCTGTCGATAATCGAAATTCATCGGTACACATGTACAGCTGGTTTCGAAAATAAATTTGAAGAGAAATAACTTCGATCGCGTTTAAAATTAATTCTTGCCCTATTTCGCAACCGATATTGCATTGAATAGCGCCGATATAAATGAATTATTATAGAGTTACGACGACTGAAATTATAAAGAAAGAAATATCTGAAATTCAAAATTAGTAATTCGAAGGAGATATTTTAATCAAAAATTCGTAAGGAATTGGTCCAGTCCAGTTTTCGTCGATTGGATCCGAGAGCTCTCCCTTGATCACGAGGCCACGAGGATTAGAATAGGTCGTTGGTTGTAATCTCGTTGGGAATTTCGAGGGTTCGTACGCTCGCACGGTCATCAAGGCTCGTGAACACGCTCGAATTACGATTTTCCTCCAACGTGGGGAGGAGAGGACAGCTTTCCGCCCCTGCAGGTGAACGAACCTTCGTGCCAAAGTTCATTTGCCGTGAAATCTTTTTTTTTTCTTTTTTTCTTTTTTCTCCTTTTTTCCTCGCAACTTTCAATTTATTTTACGACACAGAGTTACGAAAGAGAGAAAGATTCCTGCATGCGTGATTAATCCTGATTATTAACGTCGTGTTCCATATTGAACGAGGTTGTTCAAAAGAGTAATTATTTACTTTCTAAAGAAATACACACGAGAATAATATTACGTAACGCGTGTATTATGCATACTTATGCAACGTGGTCTTGATATAGACGCGATTCTCAATCCTTATCAATCCTTTCCTAATATAATAATTCGATAAATTTTAAAAATTTTTTAAATTCCGTAGTATTCGAATAAAATATTCCTGATTTTTCTCCCTTGACGCGATATAAAAATTCGATTTTTTATCTTATAACACGTGACAACGCTTCTCTGCAATTCCAACTTTCGCATTACACAAAACGATTAACTGTATTTTTCACCAGCGTTGTCGAACGTAACTTTCCCCGAGAATCTAACTTTCAATCTGAATACCTAAAAGCGAAAAATAACTCTCGGCAGTTTTCAACTCTTAACGCACAAATATTTTATCCTTGCTCTAAAAAGACTTTTATCCACCGAGATCCGATAATACTTTTTCTCAGGCTGACAGCGCGTCGAACTTGCCCTCCCTCGCACGAATAAAAATAACCTCTCTGATTAATTGCTCCCACTTTCTATTAACCCCATACACTATCCCCTTATCCCCGTCTCAAATAAAATTAACGCCAAAGAATTTCTTCTTCTCCACTTTCATTCGCGATATGAAGAGTGAAAAAAAAGAAGAAGAAAAACAAATGATAAATCTTATTAACGAAGAAATTCCAGAAAATTCCTCGACCTTGCTCATACTATAAGTTCTCGCTATAAATTACTTCGAGAGTACGAACGAGGAAAAAACGAAAGGCGAGTAGGACAAAGATGAGATTCTTCTTCGAAGAAGTAAAACAAGGAAGGTACGGAGAGATGAGAGATCGGAATCTTTAGCGAGGAGAAACGAGACGTCTAAGAAGGCGAAAAAACGCGTGGAGGAGGAGGGACGATCAGCGAACAGGGCATCGATTGTGCACGATGCGAGCAATAATAACTTTGTCTATTCGCGCCCCCGCGTTAAAAAATTGCTCCAAGAATAATTGCTCGAAAGAATAATATTCAATAAAAGTAGAGGAGAGACGCGTATCGTGCCGATGCCTTCGTTACACTGAATTATAACGTCGTGTCGTACGAGAGAGAGAGGGCAAAACAGAATCGAAATATACAAACATTGTATCGTGTTAATGTTTCGAGGAAAGTCGTACGAGATTAACGTGTTTATAAAATGTGCGCGAATGTGGAGAAATTTAACGAATTCAATTTCGCCATTTGTTTTTTAATTGAAACGGGTAATTGTGGGTGTAATTACGAAGTGTAAAATATTCAGTTCCTTTTTTTATTACATTCGTTAAGCTGTGGTATTTTTTGGTTCGTTTTATCTCAATTTTAAATCGCTTCTCTTCCAGATATAATATATATTTTTTATTATAGAATGATTTCGATCCGAATTTAAAAATCGTATTCGCATTTTTCCAAAACGATAATTCTCTCCCCTGAAATTTTAATCAGCTCTTTTAAATTCCACCTTTTAAAGGGGAATTTGAAAATTTTTAAATAACGAGGAAAATTCCATCCCATCCGGGGAATTTTAATAATAATTTAAAAAGTAAGAAGATTTAAAAAAATGAGTATTAGATTATACGCTTCCAATTCGTTTAATTATTATCATTTTCAATCACATTAACATACTTTACATTCCACGATTCTTTTTATACATTAAATAACCGGTTTATAAATATTCATCCACAATTAGAATAAAATCTTAATAAATTTTTAATTCCTCGAGCTGTTACCAAAAACCGAATCTGTTTTAATTAATATCAATTCTCGTTCGTTAAAAAATTAAACATTTTACATTTTTAACATATTTCCCTCGTACGTAATTTCTTATTTATTTACTCCCAACTCTCGACCACTTTGCATCTCCAACATTTCTCTCGAAATCTCTCCGTATTGCGTTCCATCGATCTCGAATTCATCATCCAGAAACTCCAAAGCATTCCCGGCATCGTCTCCAAGACGGTTCCATCGATCCAAGTTTAACCGTGTCATATCTCGTATCTCGTGGCCCGCCATGTTTTCACCCTGCATCCCACAGATATATTAAATTCCTCCGCAACCGGGATCGCGATTCGACCATATCGAGACAATTCAATCCAATGTGTCCGATCTTATCCGAGATAACCGCGGTCGATTTCAATCCCTCGATCGAAAAAAACATTGACATTGTTACCTGTCCAAGGAAAACCTGCGAGATTGCAGCAGGTGTTTCGCGTAACGAGTCGATAAATAACAGCTGATCGTTAACCTTATTCCGGATTCGGAGGCGGCGACAAACGTTTAAATCACAATCCTGATTCACGATCTCTAACTCGAGTGTTTTCTTTGTCGCTTGAATGGGTGAAATGTCACGCTTCGGATTTTTCCAAAACGAACACGCGTCGCACGTGCGAGTGACTTAAGAAAAAAAGATAATTTTACAAAGATTTCCAAAGATTTTATCGATAAGGTATAATATAATCAGGTACTCGATGAGTATTTTCTGTTCACACTGCATTACCAAGGTAATTTTTTTTTTTTAAATGCAAGTTTATGCAAAAGGATTAAATCGATAAGGATAATTATAGACGTTGGGAAGGAGCTTTATTTTTAAAATTTTTTTTCAACGAGCAACCTCGACCCGAAATTTTTAAAAGAGGCGGTGATCACGCGATCTAAATTTAAAGCCGCCGCCTCCTCCTCGACTTGGTTTGGCTTGCTTTTGATTCGAATCGCAGAGACGAGTGCACGGTTTGGATTCGGATTTAAAGGGAATCATCGTGTTCCGGTTCAGCGGACGTGAAAGGTCAGCGAGGAGAGGCAAGCTCGTGTCGAACAAATCTCGAACAAGGAACGAGCTTGGAAAATCAGGCAATAAATTACGCGTGTTGTAAATGAAAATTATACAAATAAAATAGAGAAGAGGCAACAAAGTATCGCCAATTTCCCGAACGAAATCGAAATTGTTCCGATCTTTTTAATTATTTCGAGAATTTGCCCAAAGGAGGAAAAATTCCAGAGAATTCTAAATACCACCAAAGACTAGTTTCTGAATCACCGCTCTTAGAATTTCGCTCCGAGGCTGACACGAAACGAAACGACCGAATGCTCGAGATTATCGCGTCAAAGAAGAATGCAAGACCGCCCAGAGATTTGGGTAAACGTACTTTAAAAGAAGAAAAAAAAAAAAGCATAAAGTAGGAAAAGAAAGAGAGGTGCAAAAGAGAATTTATCCCACAGGAAGAAACAAGGGAGTTGTTGAATTACAACTTTAAGAAATATCAAAATCCTCCCACACAGCGAAGATAAAGAGAAGAAGTAAGAAGGAAAGAGAGGCAACTAGTTTATCTTTCCCTCCCTCCCTCTTTGGAAATCGTAACGTGTGCGTTCCACAAAGCTACGCTCAAAGGAAATATTCAGGCCTCGACGTACGCGTATTTCGGGCAACCTGACGCCCTTCGGCTATTGATCGTCGTCTGAAACTCTCCTCGTCGGCAACTTCCCTCCTCTCCCCTCCCCTCTTTCGCGGAAATTATTCCAAAATTGGTTAATTCGCCAATTTCTCGTTATAACTGATACCGAAAAGGAGGAGCCTTTTATCATGAACGAGGAAAATATGACAGGATTGTGGATAGAATTTTTTTTTTTTTTTTTCGAATTCTAATCAATATCCGGTTTATTTCGATCGACTTTTTTTTTCCAGCGTGGAAAATAAAATTTCATTCTGGATTCGAAAATTGTTACATTGAATTGGATAAGCTGTATATATCGTGTCTGTTTAAAGTTCTTTTTATTTATTTATTTATTTTTTTTGGAGTGAGATCGTTTCGTTTCGAGAATGATTTTGATATTGGAATTTTTTTTTTTAGAGAGAGGATGGCTCTGGATGGAAGAGACAATTCGGGGAGAGACAGAGAATGGACGAGGCGAAGGTGTGGCGAGAGACAGGGACGAATGAGTTGATCCGCAGCGCCGGTGGATGACGTCGTGTTTACCCAACTTTCTATTTATTCCCGTTCGTTCCGCTTTTAAATTATCCGAAAGGATTCGGGAAACTGCAGCTGCTACATCCTATTACTCATCGGCTGGCATCATAAAATACCGGTTATTTACATAGACGGACTCTTTAACGCCGTTCCTATAAATTATACATACTCGATTATCCCCCTCCGATTCGAAATTAAACTTCGGCAGCATTAAAATTTTAATCGTTGGCCAACTCTCTTAGGTAATCGAAAGGTGAAAATAATCCCCAAGGAACAAAGAAATTTACCTTATCTTACGTAAATTATAATTGCAGCAAATATATCCTTCTCTCTATTCGACTATTGATGAATATCTGAAAATTTTTCTACTGAAAATAAAAATAAAAAAATCGTAACGAGATCGATTCAAATCTAAATTCCAAGAAGATCCTGTCTTTCGATTCTTAATCGTCGAAGGAGCGAGAAAATCGACGAACAAGATCGATGCAATTAAAGCGTCTATCGATAAGCGATTACTGATATTGGTATCGGATCGAGTTCATCATCGATTCAGCGACATCCGAACCGATATTTCATCGACGGTGAATTTTTCATCTTCGAGACGAAACGTGGACTTACCAAGGACTTTTTCACATTTTCGACGAGAGAACGAGCCAACAAACACACGTGGGGGCAGTCTACGGTTGCATCTATAATCCAGGAAGCCTCTGTATACACACGAGAGAGGGGCAGACGTTTGCTCAGCTTTTATTCCTCCAGATGCCAGGAAAAAGTCGGAAAAAACGGAATCTCCTTCCTTTTCCAACTTTCGGGGATCTTTCCAAAACTTTTCCCCTCGAATGCAAACGAATTTTTCGCGCCTGCGTTTGAACGTATTTAACTCTAATTTTTAATCGAAAGCTTCTTTTAAAGTAGACTATATTTTGACTTCGACTTTGTTTTCTTAAAATATGGTAAAATTTATTTATTTTTGAAATCGATTCAAAATGATTTGGAATGGAAAATAAAATTCGCCCAAAGAAATTCTTAATAAAGAAGCTTAAGTTAAAATAGATCAATTCATTTTTCGAATTCCAACAAAATCATCTCTCATTTCAGAATTCATCGTGAAACGAAACTTTTCCCCATTTTATCCAAAGTTCGATCAAAGAAGACGGAATGGATGGAACCAATTAAAAATTAATCACTCGAAATTTGATCCCCGGCTAATTAACCGGATACGAAAAGTTTAATCGCATACCACGCGTAATTAATCGTTCCAAGCTCGCCTCGAAACGAACAGAGAGAGAAACTATGTGGATACGTGTCGCGGGCAAGAATTTGCCAATCCAGCGTTGATAAACGGTGTTTCGCGACTTGGCGGTCATACGAATCCTCCTCTTGCACAACAGGAAACGTGCCTGTTTTACTGGCCTACCACACTTTAAATAAAAGAAGAGTTACTTGTAATAAAAATTCGATCGACCAAAAACTCTTGCTCTGACTCCTTTCCTTTCGAAAAAAAAAAAAAAGGAAGAGATGCGTGTGGAACAAATTTATTTCCGTTTAATGCAATGATAAATCGCGGGGATAATTTGAAACTTTTCCATCGGGGATAAACGTCCGTTGGAGAGGAACGAATCTGGAATTCAACGACTCTCGCTCTTGGGAAGGGAGGAGAGGAAAAATTTCGAAGAAACTCGCCAGGCTGGTTTTATTATTGATAAAAAACGAAAAACAAAAAGTACGTCGGTTGCGCGAGGATGTTAATGGATTTTCGAAACGTCCTGTTAATTGAATGTAACTAAATTTTCTGCGTGAACGGCTGCAAAAAGCCATTCTCTGGTGTTGTCTCTCGTTCGATTCAAAAATCTCGGCTAACTTTCACCCCACTTACGGCTAGCTGTAAGTGAGATGCGCGAGGATTGAAAATTGAAAAGATCGATTGTGATTGTTTCGATGACGTTTCGATAAATATTCTGATTCTAAATATCAATATATTATCCGTGCAATGCAAAGATATTTTTGTATATTAACCGCGTTGTTTCTCCATTTTCCTTTCAATAACGTTAATACGCAACGTGACCGATATCAGTTTCGAGTAAGTTAAAGCAGCTAATTAACGAAATGCCATTAAAGTAAAACCATTACGCGCATTAACACTAATCTTATCGACAAATCGTTCATGACGTTCTTTACCGTTTATCGGTAAAACTTTGTTCTTATTTTCTACGTGTTCTAATTCTCCTTTTCAAAAAATACTACCAGTTCTTATTAATGTTGAATTTTGGAACGACAATTCTTCCTTTCTTATATCATTCAAAATGTATATCAACAATTGTTAATCAATCAATAAATTCCAGTAAGCCAAGTTGAAGAACAAAGTAACGACGTAGTGTTATTATCGTCAATAATCGAAAATACGAAAGTTATTAAAAAAAGAAAAAAATTAAATTTCACCTTTCGAAACGTGTTAAATTAATATAATCCTGAATCGAAGAAACACGATTCGAAATAATGGCTATCCATTTTTTCCATCGAATCTAATTACAAACTCGATCCATCTCCTCAACCAGTATGTATCCCTCCCTTCTCAATGGAAGAAATATCGTTCCGAAACGTGTTTCCGCAAAAGGCGAATGTAACGAATTACGGGGACAATTCGCAAGGGCGGCCGCCTTTCTTCCCTCGTGAAAGATTCACCAAGGTTGAACGACGCGCTGCATTAGTAAGCAAGGATGGATTTAAGAGCGGCTCGGTCGATTACGTGGCCCGGGGCGAAGAAACGGCGAAGAAAGTGGCGGTTTACGGGTCCCCGAGGTGCGACGAGCTTAAGAAGCTAAACGAAATATCCCCGAGGTCATCAGGCAAACGGGAAAAGTCGAAGAGAGAGAGAGAGAGAAAAGAAAAGTTTCTTTCTCTTCTCGCGATACGAAGCTGCCAGATCGTTTCCTCGAAATGGAGGAGGAAGAAGAAGGCTTCTTCTTCTGGATCTGAAAGGAAAACGTAGAATCGAAATCCGTTCGAATCCAGTCAAAGAAGTAGAAACGTTGACCACCATTCTACTTTCTTGCTGAAAAGGGAAGATGGTGTTGCGAGATTGAAAATGGGAACGAGGCTGCATACATACATATACACACGTGTTCGACAGAGAGAATTATTTCTCTGGTTAAACTGGCCGAGAATCTTAATCTTTCGGGTTAGGATTTTTTGTTTAAAAAGCTTCAAGAGAAATTCGATCCTTTAATATTTCACTTTCTCGCCTCTTCGTCCAAGTCCTCCTTAAATCGATCTTTGCCTGATCCCGTTCCAAGGATATATATGTATCTCTGAAAGGAAGGGGATCAAGGTTGAACAAGCAAGGATCTAAACGGCGCAATCTCCGCTACATCTTACGCGCGCATAAAACACGCTCCCTAAAATCCTGTCGTAAGGAGGAAATATCGCTCGAATCATCCCTCCCCGCACGAGTGCGCGAAATTCTCTCGGTTATCACGTCTCCCCAGATATTCTCATTTTCTCCCACGTACACATACACGTACACGCCGCTTTTCAACCAAGGAAATACGCGGCACAAGCAAAGCCTCGATTCAAGTGCAATTAACCGGCCTTTAAACAACTCCTAATCGAATGATCGTCCACGTGTATATATGAGAGGGAAGAAAAGAAAGGAGAGAGAGAAAAAACGAGAAATAAACGAGAGAATGGAACGAAAGAGGATTTTTCATTAGATAGCTCGGTGGTAGTTTCATAAGCTCTCTCTCTCTCTCTCTCTCGAGAAAGCAGATGAGAAAATAGGATCGCAACCGGATTTAACGAAGCTCGTGTTTAGCCTTGGTACACGGAGGAGTTGGCGTGTCGTCTCTCGGGAAGATAAAGCTCTCGTCGACTCGATTCGCGTACTGAAGTTTCGAGCAATGTGGACGTTGTTGTTGAGTTATCGGACGATGGAGAGAAGAAAGGGGAAAAAAAAAAGGAAAAAGAAAATGAACACGGTCGAAAACGAAGGAGAATCGTAATCTAATTTCTCTTCGCTCTCTCTCTCTCTCTCTCTGTTTCTTCTCTCCTTCTTCTTCGTTTTCGTTTCCATCTCGCTTGACGATGGAAAAATCCGTTTGGAAAGCTCGAGCTTGTTAGACGATATTGAAAGCAGCAATTAGCTCCAAGTTTTTACCTCGTTGAATCTCGATCGATGCTTCGATGATGAGATTTTCCTTTTTTTTTTCCTTTAACGAGTTATCCAGCTAATTCCAAGATACGTGCACTTTCGAATATTAATATTTCAATGCTTTTAATTTTAATCGTTTAGATATATTGGGGAATATTTTTTGATGTTTCAATTATCATATTTAAGAATTGGAGAGAAAAAAAGGGAATGGGACGGATATATTATTTCGTGGGTGATTGATAGTTGCTGTAAAAAGTAAAAATTTGATATTTTCAAGTATAATTGGACGAGTTATCAAGCGAGGCAAGTTCATATCGCGATTATCGTAGAACCTTGTGTATTCACCGTGCAACATGTTATAACTGGCCTTTCGCGGCTCCCACTGATAAAATTCTTCGCGTTACGTATGCACTGGATACGATAAACCGTGCAAACTGGAACGATTAATCGTTATCTATCATGACTGTGACGCGCGAAGCGTTAAGTAACTAGGGAAAATATTAAAAATAATTTCTTCATTTTCGAACCTAATAAATAATTATACTATAACTTTTGTATAAATCAATGGAAAAATTAAATGAAATTTCAAGATGAACCTACCTAATTTATATTGCTTCTATAACCCATCCATCATAAAAAAATACCCTGTTCAAATTAAATTTCGAATTAATTCTATAAATAATAAACTTTACATCTTGTACAAGAATCGTGGAATCAATTATTGGAACAATTAAATAACTTACACGCAAGGGTGAATATTTGAATAAGTTCCTATAAAAAGAAAGTAAGAAAGATAATCTGTCTGGATCTTTATCCTCCACTTTTCATCGTCGAATCGATAATTCCGTCGGATTACGGAAGCGGAATAAACAGTTCTCACCAGTTTCAATCAGATGCAACTGGTCAAGTGTCGATAAAAATTGATTATTGTTGAGGCATTGAATGTTGAATACCGGAAACGACGATATCCATCCACCAGGATGAAAACATTCTCGACACGTTTCAAATATATATATTTGGAGGAGAGGAAAATTTGGCAAAGTCGATGAATTTCTCTCCGAGCAAACGCATGATAATTCGCGGATCAGGTTTGCATTTCGAGATTGCAAGTTTCGAAGAAAGGTCGAAAGACAGTTGGAAAAAAGGGTTTAAAATTTATTCTTAATTCTGAAATGATTCGATCAGGATATGGAGATTAAGATATGTATGAATGCTTTATATTGAGTTTTGAGAATTAAAATTCAATTGGAATTTGGATACTAATTAAACGATTCTATTGAGAGATGTTAGGTGTTTTTATAAAAAATATTTATGATAAAGGATAAAATAATCGATTATTTCAAAATTAAAAAATACTTGGTGCATGTATCTTGCGATAACTTTTTTCACAGTCTCCATTTCTATTGTTCCGGTTAAAAAAAAAAAAAAAAATGGTCAAATATCAAAAGTTCCATCGCGAGACGACTCCCTTCTCCCCCCTTCCCCTCCAATCCACCGATAAACCCAGCAATATTTCTTTCTCAACGGATATTGCCAAAGTTTATCGCGTGCACGTATATATATATATATATTTAAACTGGAATAATAAAAAAAGAAAAAAAAGGAAACCAAAAAAAAAAAAAAAATAAATAAAAAGAAGCGAAAGATTGGAGAGCTATATTTTTCCTCGGTTATCCCTCGATTCAACCGGACCATCGGGGATTCACGTTTCGCGGTGGAAGATAAAAAAGGAAGAGGGGAAAAATGGAATCGAGAGGAGAAACCGAACGAATCATCGGGAAAATGGCCAACGTGAGAGAGACATTACGCGATAATAATTCGATGCTTGCAAATCTGTCCTTTAAAATTCTCATAAATTCGTCAAACTCTCGAGAAAGCGAACACAAAGTTAAAGTCTTTTCGAGTAATTTAAGTATTGCACAATTAATCTAAACTGCAATTACTCTTTATCCTTCTAAATTCGTATATTTCAGAGTTGGATTTTAAATTTGGAAACCATGATTCAAAGCGTAGATTCTATTCCTATTCAATATTCCAAATTTTATTTCTATTTTTCAACAACACGACAGTGATTTGTTAAACTGTTAACTCTATTTCCTTCGTTCACGTGTCCAATCAACAAGTTCCTGGCATCCCCTGCCGGGGATGGATTTTATTTTGGCATACTTCCTCCGCTTAAATAGTATTCCGCTTTTATAATATTCCTGCCAATATTTATCTACCATGATGGATCATTAAACAAACACGTATTAAAAATACGATCGAAAATTCACTCTCCCCCTAAAAACACGTCATCCACTAATCTACACACAATTTATTGTTCTCTTTCTCTTAAAGAAAAAGAAAAATCGAGTACTCCTTGATCAAAAAGGGCGTAATTGAAGGGATTCGATGTCGGCAAGAATCCCTCAGAAAGTCAATTGGCACGGTGTGAAAAATAACGAAGCAGCCTCGTGGGGCCGCGTGCGGGTCCAAGGGGGAAGGAACCCTTTGACGGGTTCCCGGCTTCAAAGAGCATTGTTTTGCTGAGGGAAAGGGAAACGAAGAAGAACACCCCCTCGAGGCTTCTGACTCATTGCCTCGAAACGCCAAATTCCTTCGTTTATTTATAGCCTATCTATCGTTGGCACACGAAACTTGTGCAAACAAACGTTCAATGTTTTTCGCATTCTGCCATCGGTGTGAACCGTACCACGACACGTTATTAAAATGTATGTTATCGCGTGTCTTTTTTTCTTCTTCTTCTTCTTCTTCTTCTTCTTCTCCCTCGTCACTCTTGCCTCGAGCGAGAAACGAAAATACCTAAGTAAATACGCTCCCTGATATTTTTAACGTTATTTTTCGGGATCACGGAACATTCAGAATCACTGGAAGATTATTGATATTATTATCATCGATCGATAATATCACGATATTTGTAAAATAGCAGCAAGGTCTATTTTGAATATTGATCAATGATTAAAATGGAAATAAGAAGAATAATATTCGAAAAAATTTTGTCTCCTTTGAATAATTATACGCAATATACGGGGAAGGCTTTTTGTACAGAAAGGCACACAAGAGACAAAAGAGGAACAGGATTTGCCCAGAACCATTCCTCTGGATTCGTAACCAAATGCCGTTTCCGATCGTTAATATTCCCGAGGTATCAGAGAAAGCTAAGCCGGGTAATTCCCACATTCCCCCCTCCCCTCGCTAAATCCAGTGAATTCCAGTTGGTACACTACTTTGCCAACTTGAGAAATTTGTCGAATTTACGAACAATCGCGTAATTTCAATCCCTTTTCCTCCCAACGAGAGTACGCTATTTACGTGAGTCGAATAATTGCCCTCTCGAATTATCATCGTAATCATCGTCCTGGCCATTTCTTTTTCGTTCTCTCCATTATTTTCAATCATCATCATTCTAGCCATCTCTTTTTCATTCTCTCCGCTATTTATAATCATTATCCTCCTAGCCATTTCTTTTTCATTCTCTCCACCATTTATAATCATTGTCATCCTAACCATCTCTTTTTCACTTTCACGAATAATCAGCCTCTCAACTATTCGAATTATCATCATCCTAGCTATCTTTTTTTCTTCATTATTTTCACGAATAATTAATCTCTCGACTATTCGACTTCTAATTATCATCGGAATCATTATTCTAACCATCTCTTTTTCATTTTCACGAATAATTGGCTCCTCAACTCGAATTATCATCATCATCCTAGCCATTTCTTTTTTTCTTCATTATTTTCACAAATAATCGGCCTCTCAATTATTTGATCTCGAATTATCATCATCCTAGCCATCTCTTTTTCATTCTCTCCACCACTTTCACGAATAATCGTCCCAACTATTCAAATTATCATTTTAATTATCATCACCCTAGCCATATTTTTTTCTTCATTATTTTCACGAATAATTAATCTCTCGACTACTCGACTTCTAATTATCATCGTAATCATCATCATTCTAGCCATCTCTTTTTCATTTTCACGAATAATCGGCCTCTCAACTATTCGAATTATCATCATCCTTTCTTTTCTTATCATTTCTCTATAATAATTGACCTCTCGACTACTCGAATTATCATCGTAATCATCCTAGCCATCTTTTTTTCTCCACCATTTTCACGAATAATCGGGGATAGCCGGTTGATTTGGATTAGCAAGAATTGGATAGTCGTATCAGGCCGAGACCGGTCTTTGTTGATCATTATGCAACGCGTCGCAAGTTCAACGACACTTAACTGTCTCTCGATGGATGCTATCGGGTGACGCGACTTCCGGTCTGTCTAGCACTTGAGTACACACCAGGCCTGTCGATTTCTCTGCGTCTCGAACGTCTACGAGTTATTCTAGGATTGTGTAGGATATACAGTGTATAGGGCTCGTACGTTAGAGATGGCATATCGTCGATTGTCGATTCAGATGGTGTTAGATTGTACGTAGTAAATGTTTGCCAGTCATCCATCTGCGGAATTATTCCTCTTAATTACATCCTCTTGTCGATCCCTTTCGAAATTGAATCGATATTTCATAGCAAATTTTTCCACGAGCAAAACTACCTGTATCTTTAATCCTCTCTTCATTCATCCTTATCTCGATGTAATACAATCTCCAATATTGTTATCGCACAAATATATAACGTTTCCTAATCGAGCTTTTACGTTATCTCAACTGTTGACACATCGTACAATAATATCTATATATATATGATGGAATCAATTTCAAAATACTCGTCTCACGATTCAATCCCTTACGATCGATAATTTCGATCAAGATTACTACCCAACACTGTCCTTGGCGGATTTAAAAAAGAAAAACCTCTGAAAGAGAAAGAGAGATGAGAATAGATCCGATCGTAAGGAATTCCGTTTCACGAATTAATCTCTTGTAATCCTCGTCGATCCATGAATTAACAGAGGGGTGCGCCTCTCTGTAAAAGCGTCACGCTCGGCCGAGACGTGATCGTGATTCACGATCCATTGTTGAATCACCACGGGCATCGTACGTGATCCAAGTACGCGTCCATTTCGATCGTGGAAGATTAACTCGTTCGGGGTAAAAATTTTATGCCTTAAACCAGAAATAGATTTATTACTCTCCTCCCGTCTTACTCTCTCTAACAAGATTCCAAAGCTCATCCATCGATCTTCGTCTAACCAATTTCCCGCCAATTTTTAGAAATTTTCGAAACGCATCGAATTCACATTGACAGAAAAAAGCTTCAAAATGCACTTGAAGAAACTTGATAAAGATGTTAAGAGAAAAATTGCTCGAACTGATCGGGAATATCCTTAATCAAAAATTTAGAAATTTTTAGAAATTTTCGATCAACGCATCGAATTCACATTGACAGAAAAAAGCTTCAAAATGCGCGAAGAAACTTGATAAAGATATTAAGAGAAAAATTACTCGAACTGATCGGGAATATCCTTAATCAAAAATTTAGAAATTTTTAGAAATTTTCGATCAACGCATCGAATTCACATTGACAGAAAAAAGCTTCAAAGTGCACGAAGAAACTTGATAAAGATGTTAAGAGAAAAATTGCTCGAACTGATCGGGAATATCCTTAATCAAAAATTTAGGTTTCGAGGCGAGATGTATAATTCTGCGTTTCCATCCGAAATGAATGAAAATTCTCGACGATTCGAGGCGGCCATTTCACGCTCTTTCCTCCTTCCATCGCTCGCGCAAACTGGCTGACTGAGCGCTAATTAACTCGCGATGCCATGCAAGCCCCGACTAATTGGGCTTGTTCTATAATTAACCATGGCCAACTTTTAATCGGCTCTGCTTTTCCTACGAAACCTACGGATTCCGTACGATTTACGTACGGTTTCGTGTTCTCCCTCTCCCCTTTCTGAGGGGCGAAACCTGTCTCGAACTGGTCTCGCGATTCTTCCCTAATGAACGTCTATGTGGGCCACGTCGATGATACCGTGTTAATTAAACGCGATCGGGCCACGACGACGACGATACTTTCGAGATACGTTCTCGAGAAAATAAGAAATAGAAGAATAATTTCCCAAGAGGAGGAATGATTCATCCTCCCCTTTCTTCATTCATTTCGCGCGAAATTATTTTATCAGAACTTGAGATAAATTCATCTATACAGGATTCCTCAATGCAGGAAGATTAAAAATCAGCGCAAATTGAGATACGAAAAGCAAAGTTTCTCGCGCAAACACTCGACAAGATTATTATATTGCTAAATATTTCGCCAGATAATGGCGGAAAAATTCCAGGAAACGATTTAAGAATGGTTAATCAAACTCGCAGAGAAGTGTGTCAAGTGGTTTTCAATTCTCCCGCCAACTTTTCAATTCTTCTTCAAGTCGGAGAAGCCGCTGAACAACTGACCCCTCCCCTCATTTACGATAATTCCTTCTGGAGTTGCGGGCAAAAGTTGGAGGTGCAGAAAAAAAAAGAGGAGGGGAAAAATAACTAGGAGAAAAGAATATCGAGTATCGAAATACGTTTCGAAGGGTTGGACAATATTAATAAAAATAAAAATAAAGGAGAAAAAAGCGATCGAAAAGGGTTAAATGCTGACAGCGGCCAGACGGCGTTTCCCATAAACATGAGCCGTGGTGTGCACTCGTCGTAAAACATAAAACGGATGAAAGAAGGACGGATGGAAAGGGGCACAATGGGCTCCATTCAACCAAGTTCACGCGGCGTCGTTTAAACGTCGTTATCACAATACCGGGAAACCTTCTCTGCCCTCTGCTTCGCATCACAATGTCCGATTGCGTGGGTGGGAGGAGAGGTCCGATAGGAAAAATATTTTCGGCGCTATATTAAACGCTCGATCGTTTTCAGGGATTTTTATTTGGGGATTTTGTGTTATTTATCGCCTCGAAACTAGGAAGGTATTTTGACGGCATTGCTTCCATTCGAAATGGAATAACAGCACTCTCGTTCGATGCCAAAAATGTTTCAATGTCCTCTCGTTCGTCGATATAATAATTTCTAATCAAACGATACTCGATTCACGGTGCTCAAACTTCGATTTTCTCTCTCTTTTCTCTTCACTCTCCATTAGAGAGCCCAAAATGGGAAATAAATCGTGTCAGTTACCTCGATGGGGCGGTAAATATCTCGGCACGACGCGAAAGCGCGCAGTTTAAGCTCCCGCAGGATGGCCGGGCTTATAATGCCTCATAATTGCGCAGTCAGTGGCCGATTGAATTCCATTAATTTCGATCATAGCGTAGCTAGGCGCCCTCTAGGCGTCATTAACAAAGCTGCGCCCTCTGCCACCGCACCCAAATATCACCGCCAATTAGTCCGCGCTAGCGCCGTGTAATTAACGTAATTAACCGATGGATCTCAATTATCAACGATTTCGGGATTCACGTCTCCATCCCTCGAATATAATAATACGAATAATTTTTACCAGCGTTATTCCAGTGTGATGATTTTTCCATCTGGACTTCAACATTTCAATATTTCGATGCTCCACAGCACGCTTCTTCGATACAGGGTCGCAGTGGCGAAAAAAAAAAAGAAAAAAGGAAAAAGGAAAAGCTGGTCCAGCCACGTCGAGAGACATGTGTTACGTGTTAAACTCGCGCACGGCTTTCTCGACGACCAGTTGCATCAGCCGAAGGAAACGACGAGATTGCCCGTTCCTCTGGCTTCAGTTTGCGCAGTCAATTAACGCTCGCTGCTTTTTTCTCGTATCTTTCTTTTCTATATATATATATATATATGTGTGTACACACGTATGGATTTCTCTCTTCCTCTCTCTCTCTCGTCTTGAAATCGATGTCGATTTACGTCGGTAACGAGAGAGAGAGAGAAAGAAAGTACGCGAGAGAGGGAATACACGCTTTCAAGTACGTAGCATTGAGAAATTTTTAATTATTGATCAATCATCTTCCCATTCTCTTTTCAAGAATTTTCTTACCGTTTTACGACTGTCCAAGTGTATATATCATTATAGAAAAAGAATATGAATGGATTTATAGCGGACAATCAAGCTTCGTAGAATTTTCCATGGATATATACGAATCGAAAATATTACAGTTAAGTTTCTATTCCATTTCTTTTAATTCTCATTCCTCCCCTAATTTTCGTTTAATATCGTCGCGAAACTTTTATTCTCGAATGTATATATTTAAGAAAGAAAGAGAAAAATCAACAATTGGAATTCCGAAACGTTGGAGGACAACCGATAATTCACGATCCCTATTTACCTGTCATTTCCTCCAATCCTTCAAATCGGAGACATGTTTCAGCCTTATCGACAGTCATAATCGCTTTCGCGGCTCGAAAATTCATGCACTCCACTGTGCACGAGACAAACTGAACTTGGAACGCGATGAAATATCGGGGGAAGGGGATTTTATCTCGGCACGATTCGTCGTTCGACGATAAATCTCGACGATTCTCGCGAAAAATTTCGAGCGTAACAACGAGTATTCAACGCTGTCGCAAATTTCTTTGAAACTCTGCCAAAAAAGAGAGAGAGAAAAGGATCTCGTGAAAAACAAAATTGCATCTTATTCAAAACGCACGCTCGTCGAAGAACGACGAGTTAGCAGCGACGAATAGTCAATTAGCGTGGACTTTTAACAAGCGTTCGAGCAGATGGAAGCCACAAACGAACTTGCAACAAAGAAATCCGGCTGAATCCGGTCGCCACGCATCTGCAACCATTTCTTTTTTCTTCCGTTTTGAAAGAGATAAAAAAGAAGAAACTATTAATTTGCAACCGTGTCTGCTGCTGGATCGGGAAAATTTTTCTCCTTTTTTCGAAACCGAAAACATTCCGAATGCTATTTTTGGTCGTGATTTGTACGAACAAAAGACGATTTTAGGGGGAGGGAAATTTAGTCAGCAAATGCGTGAATCAACTTTTCAGAAGAGCGTTCGAGGAGTGACGGAATCGGGTTGGTGGCCATGGGCCAAATCATCGCGTCCCGAATTAACTAACTTCGATTAAACTCCCTACCCAACATTTGGTTTTTCCCCTAGAACGATTTAATCTAAGAACCGATTTTTCAAAATCGGTTGTTAACAATTTTTAATTCCAAAAAACTTTTGCTTTTCGAAACTTGGAGCCACTAATTCTCACTCGACTTCGAATTCATATTTCCTCTATCCATCGCACCTTTCAGAAGTATTTATTTTTCGCGCAAACACGAAGAGGCTTCTGCCGATGGAGCCGCAGAAGCAAGGAAAGAGCAAGTTTATTCGAAAGCGATAAGCGAGTTTACTCGTTTCCAAAGATTACTCCTTTCCTCTCGTTGGAGGAACGAGGCTCGAAGAAGGCCACGAGCAAACGTATATAAGATAATGCGTGTTGCAAAAGAATCGATTACCTCATCTTCAAAACTTCTCCTCGCCTCTACTAATTAAATTCGTCCCCACGTACGCTCGCGTCTCTCGAGTTATTTGACCTAAAAAAAAACAGTTCCTTGTTACATACTCGATCCAACCGCCGATAATAAAACCGTGACGCCGTGATATCGTGATAAGTTTTCGTAGAGAGACCGATAATAATACGCGGGATAAATTCTGTAAATAAACAGCAGGCCGGGAAAATTCCAAGTTTATTGAAACTTGCGATCGCCTAGGCGTAAACTGGTTTCGTTCACGCTTGTAGAAACGCTTGTAACAACAACGCTTACCACACCAGTGTAGCGAAGCTATTAATCAGCGTGAATTATGGAAATGCGCGGAGTGAATATAACTGGAGCTCGAGTCGTTTGCGCAACTACGATGATGAGCAGACGAAAACTGGTGGTTAGAAAAGTGTGAGAAAGTGTATTACTCTCGCTGTGACGATGATCGTAATTTATTTATTTATATATTACCACGTAATCGTCCGGCAACGGAACAGAGAGTAGAAAGTGATGCCATTGTCCTGATTTGTAAAAACTCGCTTTCACGTAATCGTGAATGACTTTAGCTTTAGTCGAGATCGAACTTTGAAAATTACATTTCGAAGGATGGATAAAGAGAAGACGAATTCAACGAGGATTGAATCGAATCAATTTAATATTTATAAATATTCTCGTTAACGTCTCTGGAATTCTTGTTAAATATAATCGAAAGATCCAAGTTCTTCTCTTGATGGAAATGAAATGAGAAAAGGATTCGAAACGGCGCGAAATTTTTCGAATAACGGCACGGCGCTTTGCTTACCAATTTCATTTAATTACGGATATGAAAAATGGATAACAATAGCCAGAGACAAAATTTCGCTCGGCTCGAAATCTACAGGGAATATTAATTTAAACAAACCCTGTTAAATTATGCAATCGTCGAGGGAAATATTTCGAAACTTTCCTCTCCCTTTCTAAAAATAAAAATTCGAAGAATATAAAGAGTTTCCATCCTCCTCTTTTTCTTTCTCAAAGAGAAGCAAATTTGCGAAGAGGAAACCTTATCCTTCGATTAAATAACAATTCGAATTTTAAAGAAAACCACGCGCCTCTTCCTCGACAAAGGTGTTAATCGACTTCAATGTTCCAACAGCCGATTAACTTAAGCAAGAGACAGACACCGGAGGAAGTACAAAAGCTCGACACAATAGGATTCCTTTCCTTCCCTTTTCTCCATTCGTCGCACAGGGTCACACAATTTTCCATCGTTCGTTTCTTCGAAGACGACGCGTCAGCTTCTTCCAGGAAGCGGTGGAAAATGTGGGGCGTTAAAATTCAACGGGGCATCAGGAATGTAAAGCGTGAGCCTACAGAAAATTCTCTCTCTCTCTCTCTTTTCTTGGTTAAAAGGGTCGACGGAAGCAAGCCTTGCCCAATCGAGGGAACTCACGAGCGTCCATCTCTTCCATCTCCAAGGATTATCCTGGACTACCAGTCGATGTCCCTCCTCCTCCTCCTCCTCGTTTGTCGTCCCTTTATACGGCTCGTCAGTGATTCTCCTTCCAGCCTTTTCTCACGTGTTCATCCCGCACGCACAGAGTAAGAGTGATAATTTTTCACGATTCGTTCGAAAACTTGCGAAAAAAATTGAACAATTTCACGCGATATACGCGTTTATCTATTCGATCAAGACGAAGATTCGCTCGTGCAAAGTTCGAAACGATAATAAAACGCCAACTTGTCGACTGGTTTTCCGCGAGTTTTACTTTTTATATGCACAGTTTTCCTACATGAAAATATTCCACGTTGCGAGATTTAAAAGCTTGGAGAGGAGATTTCATTGAAAATTTTATATATAATATAAATAAAGGTAATTTAACAAGAGGAGTTGATTGAAAAAGCATGGGAAGAAAACGAGGAGAGTATCTTAATTTTTCGTGACGACGAATGCGACAAAGTAAACTGGATGGTTAAAAATTAGTGTGTAAAGCGCGATGCGGTTCAATTGCGACATTTATAGGCGTAATAATAAAAGCGTGCGTGTTTGGAGTGCGTTATCCCGTAATGCCGTCGACTTGGTAATAAGACTTAATCAGGAGTAATAGAGCGCACCTATTAATAGAGTAACCGTTATGGCGTGTGCCGCGATAATCCGATGATGCGGACTCATCCAGTTTGCTTATTGCCTCCCACGTTTAACTCGTACACGAATTTTACGTCATTTCACTTCCTTGTTTAATCCTATCATTGTAGAAAAGAAAAAAGAAGAAGAAGAACTGGAAAATCCTTGTTAGGAGAAATATGTACAACTCGGAGTAGTAAATTTTAACTTAAAGAGGAACGCGTTATTGAAAAAATAGAAACGAAAAAATTCTAGATAATTAAGGAGAGAAATATTGAAAGATTTTCATTTTATTCTCGCTTTAATTTTCGCGAACGAGGATTGGTTAAAGGAGAGGAATGTAACGTTGCGTCACGAACGTCTTGCGACCACATTTCCACCGCTTATCCTGCGCGTAAAGTGTACTTTGGTGATCGTGAGTCGCAGCCTTGGGTCGATTTAGATAATTCCGGACACCTATCTGTGGTTTACGAGTTCCTAAAGAGATCGGGATAACGGGAACGTTTATGGTAAATATTTCGCTTTAAACGGCGATAATCCGAATAATCCAAGCTCGTGTATATGCGCGCCTGGCTATTAAGCCGATTGCGCGAGCTGCGCGGCTTCTTTGAATGCCGATGCAGTTCTGATACAGTTCAACGAATTTAATCAAATGCTCTTATATTATATAAATACAGCGAGGAAATTATAAAAGAGGCAGATACTACTCTCCTTTGATGTAACTCGTGCTCGAGTTGCAAATAATCTTGCATTTATATAATGGATTGAGTAAATTTGACTGAAATTCGGCTGTATTCAATCGCAAAAATCAAATAAGAATTCTCAAAATTCGATACATTTTTTTCCTACGCATTTTTTTCCTATTCCTCTATGCAATAATAAAAAAAATGTGATCCTTGGATTTTGCAATACAAAATCCAAAATTATTTTCGAACAATTGACAAGCTTCGGGTCGAGTCGTAAAAGTTCGGGCGTGGTCGGTGCCCGAATTGCGTTACTAAAACTGACGAGCCGATGTTGGCCGATTTTTACCGAGCGGCTCCGAAGGGCCGCTCATCCGAATAATTTCCGTATGGAAATCCAATCCGATTCCATCCCAATTTTCTATCCCATTCTCTCCCCTATAATCTCCCAAATACTCGCATCTTTATTCATAAAAACGTTGCAACGATTTCACTTAATCGGATACGAAGCGAGAACAGGATAATAAACTCGAGTTCAATAATGCAACGTCTCATCTTCAAACTTCATTCCCCAAGATACCCTCTCCTTATGCATTATAATCTCGAGTCTCGTCGCCTACTAATCCACGAGAAACTTCATCGAAGGATTCATTTCACAACTCGAGCGATTCGTTGGAAAAACAATTTAAAAATATATAAGAAAAAAAAAAAATCCTTTCCTGATCGGCCATGAGTCATCGGTTTCTCCACTCGAACCGCATTATTACTACCCTCCACCTTGCTCAAACATCCTGCTCCCTCCTCAGACGATGACCTCACGATAGTAGTCGCGATGGCACATATGCAACGTGGTTGCGGTTTGCAGAAAAACGATGCCATCATCATCATCACCATCATCGCACGGCCACGCAGCCGGTTTACATCAACCCCCAAAAATAACGCGAGCGGCCCCGGTTAAAAGAGCGGGGCAGCGACCGAGTATATACCGAGGTGACGTGCCACGCATTGATCATCAACTCGCGCCAAACTATGGCCCGTGCACTCCCTCCCCTCTCCACCCGTCGATCGACCAAAATGGAATTACGGCATACCGAAAGTGGCGCCGTATGTTAGCCGTGATCGATCAAAAAAAAAAAAAAAGAGGGAGAAGGAAGTAAAAATGGACGGATGGACGTACGATGTCCCTCTCCTCTCCTCTCCTTTCTCTTCGAAATTGCGGAATTTAAGAGTGATTCTCGCTTCAAGATTTTTAAATATTAAACACTGAAATATGTGATATTCGGGCATCCTCCGAGGTTTCGAATCGAGTAGCGTGGTAACGCGCGGTTTCGAGCCAGGTGCGGAGAACCGATGCTCGTGTCGGTAAGTTTAATAATGCAGCTTGTGTATAGGGAATATTGCACGGCTCGACGATAACGCGAAAATTATCTCGCTGCATTTCGAACACGTACGTTTTCTTTTCTTTTCTTTTCTTTTTTTTTGAAAGGATCGAAAAATTCTCTCGTTGTCGATCCTCGATAAAAGTTTTTTTTACATATTCCTCACGTGAAAACGTTCGATCTTGTTAAAAATTAAAGGTATGGTGTCGGTGACAACCAATCTCCATTTTTAGAGACGAGTGGGCGATGCGACGAAGGGGAGGGAGAGAGAAGAGAGGAGTGCATCCACGCACAGTGGATAAGCGTCTCTCAGAGAAAGAAAAGATTCTCGAGCGATTATTCCGTAACGCTTTGGATAAGAAAATTAATTTAAGATTTAATTCGAGTTTAATATGATTTCTTGTCCGAAATCTATGCAGCCTGGAATGAAACATGCCCAATTCGATGTTAATGTTATGTTTAACATTATTATTTAAAATTTCCTTCGAGTTTATCTATTTTTCACGAGAATTTATAGAATGAACATCGTACAGAGCAAATATATTTATACACGAGTCGAAAATCTATTGAAAATATAATTCCAGGGAAAATGGATACAAAAACAAAGATAAGATAAGAGTTCAATGTTTTAAAGAGGAAATTGGAGTACTCCGATGCAAAAAGGAACAGGAGAGGAGGAACACCTACCTCGATCAGAGCCACCCAAATCCCATGTATCAACTTGTAACCTTTTTTAACAACCACGAAAGGGGATACGTCTTGCCGAGTCACCATCCCATAACAGTCATCGAGTCGGGACACGATGATACGCACGCTTACCAGATTTACTCTAAGTCCCAGTGTGTAACACGATGTTCACGTTCGCCGAGGGAAGGAAGAAGGGCTAGGCGAGTAACGAGCCCCTGGTATTCGATTACATGCGAGTACAGTGATCGTCAAACCGGTGGATGCTTTTTCCCCCCAAAATTCTCTCAATGGCGATTCAAGTATCGAAGAAATATTATTAATGGAGATTAATAAATTAAAAATCGAGACGAAATTATCCAAATTTTTTATTCATTTCCTGCCAAATCAATCCACGTATCTCGTAATCCATCTTTTTCGAGTAGTAAAAATCGAGTCTGATGATCTTGTAGTTAAAAGAGGATGAAAGATGAGAAGAAATTTGGATGTATATTTTTAAAAGTACAAAGTTTTGTTCGATTCACCATTGGCTTCGTTACTCGTATCTCGAAATTAAATATCCAGTTAATGATGAATATAAATTCATTCGGATATTTTTAATATCAGTCAATCTCTGTACGTGCACAGAATTCTTTATTTTTTGAGCCAGATTACCAGAAACTGGGAGAAATTGAAACAATACTCAACCCGTTTTAATTACGCGACACGTGGATAATTGGAGCGAAATTATAACACGAGGAACGGATAAATAAATCACGCTTAAGATACAATTAATAATAAATAAATAAACAACCATGCATTGCGCGCAAGATCCGTGCAAATTTACCAATTCATCCTGGAATAAAAACCAGTTCCACGATCCACGTTACTTTCCAAGTTGCTTCTATAAACAAGTTGCGCCGTTTTCCATCGTTCAATTCCGATCGAGGATTTCTCAATCGAGCCACGCCCAGAGATCGAACTCGCGATCGAAAGAAATCGTCGTGACGATCGAACGAGAACGCGATATTACGCGCAATTTCCACCCTGGTATTTTCATCTCTCGCGGGGAAGAGTTGCATACCGCTTTATTACCGTTCGAAACGAATGCAAAGCGGTACGTGACACCTCGAGGAGGATGATCATCGATCCTTCGATCGATCCTTGTAAAAGAACAAATTTGAGGTTAAGGAGCACACGTTTGAAAACAAGTTTGTTTCTTTCTGAAATGAAACCACTAACTTTCGACAAAGTTAAATTTATCTCTCCATTTCTCACAGCTCTCGAGAAACATTGTCCACGTTTACGATATTATTTTTTTATCATCGAGGAACAAGATGTTACATTTCCAGAAAAAGATAGACTTTAAGGGAAAGAGTTAAGGAAAATGGAATTACAATCTATATTTAAATGAAGCAACATTGGATTGGATCTCTTCCCCTCCCCTCGTTAAGGGAATAATATTACAGTGGGTGACAGCAGGTAAGATAACGCGTTTATCTGTCGCCCATAATAACTGCTTCTTGGAGCAGGAAATATTACGAGATAAAGACAGGTGGACGTAAGCAGGTTGAAGTATCACAAGAATGATAGAGGCTTCGATCTAATCTGGATAAAGGAATCGTAACCAACAACAAATGAACGATACTTCGGCTACTATCAGTCGATGCACTGTTTCTAAGACTAAGAAAAGAAAGGAAGGAAGGAACGAATCTACTCTTCAAAAATTCTATCTTTCAAAATTAGGGAGGGGAAAGAAACCTAGTCCTAGTTCCAACACCTTCTCGTTCGTTCGAGAGAAGAAACAACACCGAGGAAAACTATTTTCCAGCCAGAAAGAATTGCCACAGCTGGAGGAATCATGATAGACGTGTTACCAAAAAGGATTTGTCGCAATTTCGAGCGGAATTTCGATGCTACTTCGTGCAAATTTCTCTCGTTGCGTAATCTCTCTCCTTTTCTCTCTTTCTCTCGAGTTAACGGGTCTCTACCATGCCCAGTTTCCACCTGGAGGAAAAAGCCTTGTAAACGTCGATAACGGGTCCTGTGGATTATTTCCATCCAGTCTATCTGACTATTAATCGACAGAAAGAAAGAAAGAAAGATTGTGAAGGAAAGGCAGAGGAACTCGCGAGGAACGCGGCGATCGAAGAAACACGCGCACGCACGCACATCGTTAAAGTGGGACGATTGCTCGAGTTTCAAGAACAGAGCCATATATGATGCGATCGGTCGCGGTTCCAGACGGTTGTTCAACTACCTGGTGAAACTTTTACGAAGGCTAGAAGAGAGATACCGTCACGCGAGGGAGGGAGAGACGAAGCAATGATCCTTTTTTTTTTGTAAAAGTAGTTTTCGAAAAAGGAAGGTTGGCTGTCGGAAGAATTTTTTGACGTATGGGGAAAAGAAACGAGAAGATATCGAGAGATATCAAGGTCGTCGGTGCTAAACTTTTTACAGGGGAAATGTAAATGTTGAATCGAGGAAGAAATGTCATGGGATAATGTTCGAGAAAAATATGAAAATCCTCCCTTGCGATGAGATTTTTGAATGAAAAATATGAAAAAAAGGAGAGGGAGAGGGAGAGTTGTTGAGATGTTGGAAGATGTTCAGTTGGAATATGTCAAAGTACGAAGAGTATGAATTGGTAGAGGTGACGAAGAAATATTGATAGTGGTTAAAAAGGAAGAGAGGAAGATTTTTTAGATTTTTAGATTAGAAGAGGAAAATATCTTCTTCGAAAAGCGACCGATTCTTTGATGGAAAGAAAGATTACAATATTTTCGAGAAATTTACTGAAAGATATTGGAGAATGATGGTAAGAATTTTGGAAAAAGAAATTTAAGAACAGTAATGAATTTTAGAAACGAATAAAAGAATATACATCTATCTCTTATTAATTTTTACGGCTGACTCCGAATTTGTAAAATTATTTACGAAAGAGATTTTCATTGTAACCTGTCCCTCAATCACGATTCGACGGGAGAAACCGTGTTTTCTTTTTTTTTTTTTTTCGAGAAAGCCGGCCACGTTTTCTGCCGTGAAATTGAGAACCACGAGTGGTGGGCTAGACGATAGGTTACGCGGTGGAAAGATCGCATTACAGAAGCCGTCGACCTAGCCTCGTGCTTTAAAAGAAAACCTGTTCGCGAAGATGCAGCTCGAATGCATCTTCGATCCACCGCGAGGAAACCAGATTGCCAATTAATTCTCACGTTCGTGAAAATGGGAAAAAGAAGAAGAAGCGAGAGGATGTCGCCGTGTAATATTAACGGAAAATTACGATTCATCGCGCTATCATTTGCGTTTTTTCCTTCTTCTTTTTTGATCCTATTTTTTTTTTTTCGTTTCAGATTTAAATTTACTCTCATTACTGGCTCGCATCGATTTCTGAATTCTCCGATTATCGATTCAATCTTGTAAATAAATATCTAAAATGAAATCGTGAGAATAAATAAATAAATAAGATTCTCATTTTTTAAATGAATCGATGAATCAACGTGTGTATTCGATATAACCGAAAACAATACGACATTGCGTTCCAAAATCGACACGTAACAAATCGCGTTTATCTATCGTTTCGTGGACCAAAAAGCAAGTTCACGGGCTGACAAATAACCAGGCCAGCCGAACGAGCTTTTTCTCCTCGCCTCATTTCACCTGTTCTCTCGTCTCCACCGATCTATCTCCCTAACCGCTTTTCCCCTTTTGTCGTCTCGGTGAAAACTAACACGCGACATTGATGGAGATTCGTAAATTGCGTTTCTAATCCCCACTGATCGCGATGTAATTTCTCTTCTCCTTTTTTTGAATTAAATATTTAAGCTTTTTCAGATATTAATGGCTGCTGTAATTTCGTTTAACAAAAATTACAGAGAATGATGCATTAATTTATGAATTATTAGATTCTGAAAATATTTGGTACAAAGAAATTATACGTTCTAAAATCATGAAGAACAATTCTGGAAACATATATTATTGGCCATTATATTATTAAATTAGAATAATCATCGAAATAATTGAAATAAACCGAAGTTCCATAAACTGCACAGTCACTCGTTCATCGCCATCAACTTTAATCATCATTTACCTTCAGCCTGGCTGAATACCGCCGGCTCAGGAATTTCTTCATCAAAACGTCGTCGAAAACGTCAATGACCCTGAGGATCGATAATTTCAACCGAGTTCCCGTGACATTTCGCGATTAATGAACCCGCCAGCCTACGCATCGCTCCGTTTCATCCCCAATTAACTGCAACTTCGCTTCCTTCGTTGCTGAAAAAAATTTAAAAAGGAGAAAAAGGAGAAACTAAAGCAATACCTAGCTCACGATTATTCTTTAATAATCCAAATATATTTCCTTTAATTTCTATTAATCGTAGTTTAAGTTCCACATCAAAAAACTTAAAAAAAAGAAAAAGGAGAAACCAAAGGAAAAGAACCTAGCTCACGATTATTCTTTAATAATCCAAATATATTTCCTTTAATTTCTATTAATCGTTGTTTAAGTTCCACATCAAAAAACTTAAAAAAAAGAAAAAGGAGAAACCAAAGGAAAGGAACCTAGCTCACGATTATTCTTTAATAATCCAAATATATTTCCTTTAATTTCTATTAATCGTAGTTTAAATTCCACATCGTACTTCTCACGTCAAATTTTCTTTCAAAATTTTAAAAAGATCTGTTTCTTCAACCTCCTCAAACTTCTCTCTTACGCGCCCCCCTTAATCGAACGATCCAGTTTCACCGAAATTTCCTTTCTCCTCTTATCTTCTCCCCTCCCTCCCCCTCCCCACCGTTGAACATAATCCCAGTCCGTAATTACGCGAAAGCTATCACGGCCTCGATAAACTCTCAGTCCCAATTAATAATTTCCAACTTTCCCCTTTTCGTGTCGTAATCCCCGTCTCGACGGGCCGAAATCGAGACCACCCTTTCTCTTTCACTTCGTCCAGGACCACCAACCAACACCTGGATTACCCTACTTCGAAAAGGATGAAAAGAACCAAAAGAGAGGGAAGAAAAGCGCGCCTCTGTTTTAGGTAAACCGGGAGTCAAAGGAGAGGGAGAGCAGGAGGATATTTAAGGGGATTATATTTCAGTACGAGGCTGTATTGCATCCAAGGGGTGGTACGATGGAGCGAGTTTCTACAGGGTGTCCGATTGAAAAGAAAGAATAAAGTACAAATTTTTAATTCCTTCATCCTTCATCCATATTAAAAATACGCACACTTTTCAACCTTAAACTCTTCTTAAACAGAGCGCGCTTTTCTTCTTCCTCTCTCCTTTTTTTTCTCTTTTTAGTTCTTTTCATCCTTCTGATTATCGTAAAAAGAACAAGAAATTCGGAAGAAATCTGTTTTAAAACGAATCAAACGAATCTCTGTGGAACATGATCCACGAGTTTCTACAGGGTGTCCGATTGAAAAGAAAGAAAAAAGTACAAATTTTTAATTCCTTCATCCATATTAAAAATACGCACACTTTTCAACCTTAAACTCTTCTTAAACAGAGCGTGCTTTTCTTCTTCCTCTCCTCTCCTTTTTTTTTCTCTCTTTTAGTTCTTTTCATCCTTCTGATTGTCGTAAAAAGAACAAGAAATTCGGAAGAAATCTGTTTTAAAACGAATCTCTGTGGAACATGATCCACGATATTAAAGTTTGGCCATCTATTTCCTCGACACCTTATATATATATATATATATATATATATATATACATATATATCACAAGCGTGCATATGCATATTCGGTTCTTAGGCTCATTCATAACTTCTCGAACTTCCATTCACCGCCGTTCGACGCCGTTACAATACAACTCCGCGATCCTTTGTCTTCCCCTCCCTTCCCGCGAATCAACGTTCGCATTATTTTTCCTCCCCTTTGAATGACTCTACTTTTACCACCACTACGTCGACGTCGGACGCCGTGCCCCCTTATTATCGTGCGCGCTGCTCGAATCGCGAGGGAATATTAATGGCCGGTCGTGGTGAACGACTTTTCGAGAGAAAACTTCTTCTTGATAGCGATGTTTTGTAATGTGCGTTCGATGTCAATTTAATGGCATCTCTGTTCAGATTGCGTCTCATTTATCGAAGGGGGGAGGGGAGAGATGTATATGTGCGTTTCTTCACATTCACGAAGATGGAATCAATGGAATTTAGATTAATCCTACGTTTATTCTCCTTTCGTCCCCAATTTTTGTTTTTCTTTTTTTATAACAAATCTTAACGTAATCTCCTTATATAAAATCTCTATAGTCTTCTCTCTATTGTTAATTAATAGGTCGTTTTCGAACTTATCCTTGGTGTTGACGAAATTTATCGAAGGGGGGAAGGGAGAGATGTATATATGCGTTTCTTCACATTCACGAAGATGGAATCAATGGAATTTAGATTAATCCTACGTTTATTCTCCTTTCGTCCCCAATTTTTCTTTTTCTTTTTTTTAAATAAATCTTAACATAATCTCCTTATATAAAATCCGTTTTTTCCATAGTCTTCTCTCTATTGTTAATTAATACGTCGTTTTCGAACTTATCCTTGGTGTCGACGAAATTACTAAGATAGGAGGGGAGGGGAGAGATGTATATGTGCGTTTCTTCATATTTCATTCATATTCGTCTCCAATTTTTCTTTTTCTTTTTTTATAACAAATCTTAATGCGATTTCCTTTCATAAGATCCTCTTTCTCTATTGTCTTCTCTCTATTGATTGATTAATACGTCGTTTTCGAACTTATCCTTGGTGTCGACGAAATTGCTAAGATAGGAGGGGAGGGGAAGGAGAGCGACGAAGTTATAAACCAGACGAGAGGACCGTCACCTGAGCCCCTGCCCACTCTTTAGAACCGTCGTAAATCTAAAACGGCCGAGAAATTCCGTAACTGTTAAAATATGGGCTGCAACCCGAAGAAGGGCTGTAACATCTGTGTCAAACACAGATGCGTGTCTCCAACGAAATATTATTTCTTCGTTCCTGCGAGAAAACATTTTGACCGACTTGTAATTAGAGAATAAAGGAAAAAAGGAAACAAACCTTGTTCCTTTGGTTTGGGAAATGTTCTTCGAGCTCGAATTTTTCGAAACGAAACGATGTGGCGATGTTGTTGAGAAACAATATCCCCCTTGCGATATATTCGTCGTGGATGAGGGAAGATTTCACGCAAGGAACGTGATACGTCGAGCGTGTTCACCTTCGACAGAGACTTTCCTCGAAAAGGGGATGCTTCAACTTTCTTCTTTCGCGTGGAGGAAAGTTTTCCAGCGAAGATGGAAAGAAAAAGGGGAGAAAGAAGGATTTTTTTTTTTCTCTAAAGAGAGGAAGAAAGCTTGGAATTTTTCTTTTTTTCCCCCCAAAAAACGTTCCCCCAAACGTTTGAGTTTTGCCAACTCGGTTTCTCATCGGCCACGAGTTAAACAGAAAACTGGAAAAGAGATAACAGCACCGTTTCCAGGGAAAATTTACTTCCGAGAATCGGCCTCTGATAAAGTTCTCGATAAAGTTCCGCTGGATGGTGTTCCACAAAAATCCACGAGAGCATCCGCGAGAGGAGTTGAAGAGATAAACCGGCTGTCTGAGATGAAATTGGGACACTGGTATTTATTTCTCACTGTTGAAGTTTAAACTATGGATGGTTAATACAATGAACATTATCCACTGGAAGTTAAACTCCTTCATTAATATTAATAAACATTGTTACTTCGAAGAATTATTCTTGTTAAACGTTCGCTTTCCCTTTCTTCTCACAATTACCGAACAATTTTTGGATATTAATTTTCTATCATCTTTTTTACTTCTTCTCCTGTACAGAACCCTTTGTTTTCCACAATTAATGAAATTACTCTGAAATATATCTTCATATACAAATTGTTAACATTACTTTTTATATATCTAATTATCTTCACGACACTATTAATACACCTCACATAAATAATAATTCTAGATATACGTCTGAAAGAATATTTCCAATATTTATTGCGTAGGATAAATGTTACTTCGAATTCAGTTCGAACGATCTAATCAAATATCAAGAGAATCAAAAATCGAGCGATAAAATTGGCTCAGGAGCCATTTTGAAAATCCAATCGACCATAGATAATCCACGGCACGTTCGAACCATAAACTATCAAAAGAATTCCTGCTGGTGCAGCACCCCCTCCTCCTCTCGCAGAAATTTATATTTCGAATATGGGGAAGACTTTATCGATCCTCGCTCTCCGGGAAATTATCGTACGCGATGCGGAAAAATCGAAATCTCTCTAACCGGCCGATAATCGCTGTTACAGACTTCGTAACATTCATAAAAGAGCATCCTCAACCGAACTCGAATTCTGAGATCGTAACCGGTGTTACGTGTTCCCGTGTCGAGGGATGATGAGGGGTTATTTATCAAAGGTGGTAATTTCACAGGAAATAAGGCAGCAGCAGCTCGACGACGACTTCCTTCGAGCAGAAACTTGATCAGATTCAATGATCCACAAACGTGATTCCATCTCGCTCTATGTCGAAACGGAAGTCATTTTCCTTCCCTATTTTTCTCCCTTTTTTCTCCCTCGAATCGTTAACATTATAAAATTCTGAAGCTTTAAAACACGGTGTTTTACTACTGCCTTTTGCCTCGTCAACATTTTTTTTTATTCGCTTCCTCGGACGGGAAAATTTTAAGGAGAGAATTATTTATAAATAATACAGAGATTTGTTGATAATGGTAGTACAATTTGTTTTTATAAGAATCAACGCAGAACAGAAACTAATCTCTAGCAAATTGAACACCTATCAAATCAAAATTTTCTTTTTACTTAGAGTAACAAAATTTTAGGTAATTTCCTTGATTTGAAATTATGAAAATATTGTTCAGCCTCATAAAGATTAAAACTCGTATTCGTATATAGAAATTGGAATAAAAACTATGAAGAAAGCAAAACCCAATATATTCTTCCTGATCAAAAAAAAGAAATATCAAAGGAAACTTGATTGAAACTGTTTCATGGATTCAGAAAGAATTCTACGATTTTCGTATGAAAATTTCATAGATGATTATTCAACAGTGTTATAATTCCACGAAATACAATCACGAAACTGACAAGAAAATTTCACTGATTGATAAGATTTCACTAATTGAATAAGATTCTGAAAAGATGGAGGAGAAGATAGCAATTTTCGATTACAATTATTTTTTCACCCGAGAACACGACAAGTTGTTTCCTCTGAACTAAGAACTAACAAATGCCCGCGACTAGAATCGTTTCGTCTGTGATTCGTCAGCTGATGGGGGAATATGTAAGCACGAGGCGGGGAACGAGCGACGTGACTGACTTTCGAAAAAACGAAACGGCGGAAAGGAAACGATCCGAACGGTCTTACAAGTTGCGTGTATGTACAACAATGTCGTCCCATTCCTCGTTAATATTGATGCTTTTCATCGAGAGATCCGTCTCTCCGTTTCGAATGCGAATACGTATTGCTTTTCTTCGAATATTGGTTCAACGGTATTCCGAGAACCGGAGGGACTATGACTCGGATTTTTTCGATATCATTTACAGTAATTTTATTTATAATTTGCCTTGAATCACACTTTATCGTATCGTTTCGTTTGTTTCTATTCAAATTTTATGGACAGATAAATAAAATAAATCGAGGAATTTCGTAAAGAATAAGTATAAATCATTCTAGTTTTTAAAACAACTAGATTTTATTTAAGAAAAAAACATTCTATCTATCTCTTTCCAATTTTTAGTTATTATAACTCATTCCTCTAAACTAAGGTTGTTTGTACCAGAGGGGAGGGTCAAACAGTAGCTCGCTTGAGTTCCACTCAGCGGAAGAATCAGCGGAAACAGAGGGGTTGGGGGCTTTTAATTTTTCGACAAAGTCTCCTTTGAACGGAGGATTCGAACTTTTCGCTCGATTATACGAGTATTTTTTCTCCCTTCTCTTTTTTTCAATATCTCCGCGAATGATGACCGTCGAGAGAGAGAGAGAGAAGGAGGACAAGGTCCGCTTTGTGCGACCGGAAGTCGAAAGGAGGATGGAAACCGTTTCTTCCTTTCGATAGACCAACAACAACGTGCATCGTGTAAAAGCTATTAATCGAATCGTGCTTGCAACGCTTAATTCGTGAAATTGTTGTCGAGCAAGCCTCGCCCTTCGAGTCGATTCCGTTCGATTATTTAATTTATTCCCGCAAATGAGAGAAGGAAGGAGCTGAACCATCCCTCGTTTCTCTGGGGAGTCGAGGTGATATTAATTCGTTCTACTCTCTAGAAGAATATATAAAATTCCAATTGTTCATCGAGGTTACTATTCATTTATCGATAAAAATTTTCATGGAAAATCGGGAGTTGTATATATTTTTAATCAAGCCTCGATTCGTTCTCTCGAATTAGAAGAAGACTCGATGTCGAGTCTCGAGATTTCACTTTTTCCCCTTGACGAACTCGCCGGAAGGAGGCATCGACTTTCGCCCCTTCCTGTCGTTCAATCCGTTCCATTTTCCATTTAACCTCGCAAATAGGACACGCTCGGCTCCCGGTTGGTTAATTAATCGTGACCGGGATGCGGGTGGCGCATCGTGCGAAAAATATCCCTCCCCTAATTACTATCTTTTCTCTCTTTTTTTTTTTTTTGCTCTCCATTCGTATCCCTCGTCGAAGATCAATCGTTTCAAAAGAGGGAAGAAAGGAGGAAGGTTTATAATTATCTTTGATGATCATTGAATATTTGGGGAAACAAATATAACCAGTTCTTCCAATTCTCAAAAAACTCGTATTCTAATATAAAATTCTTTTCTTTCGATTAATTTCCTACGATTTTTTGAATTCACGATCGAAACTGTTCCGATTACAACTCGAATCATTCGATAGAATAAAATATGAATTTCTGTCAGGAGGATTCATCTGGAATTGCAAATCGAATCAAAAGGATAGAGAACTAAGAGGCCTAGACAAAATAAATAAATTTTGATCAAACGTCGTCCCCGAATGTGATATTCGTTCGAGCTTTTCTCGTCTCATCGTCTCCGAAACTTCAGTTTCAGTTCGAGGAGGTGTGTATCTCTCAACAGGTGTCCCCTCCGACTTCGTATCGCAAGTGGAACGTGCATATTCAAGAAGCAACTTTTTTTTACCTCGGAACAGGTCGCGCGCACGTTGAAAATTTGAAAGGCCAGGCCTCGATCAATTCGTATACAATTCCTGATGGAATTGTCGAAAGCGAAGCCTCACCTATCCTCATTTCAATATCAAACGAAGCTCTCGGGAGGAGGAGGACCTCGTCCTTCCTCGAAATATCATCTTGGAGAACGCGAATGCGAATTCCATCTTCGGCAAGGAAAAAAAAAAAAAAAGATCGTTCTCTCCATTCAGATGCAGAGGAGAAAAGAGAAAAAGAAAAGGTGGAGGGATGAAAGGGAACTAATAGAAGGCGAATGAAAAACTGGTTCAAACCTTACTTCTTCCTTTTTTATTTCTAGATATCTTCAATATGTAAAAATCCCTTTCAAAAGGGATTTTAACCGGGTTATCCCCCCCTCCTCCCCCTTCAAACCGTTTATCGAATCGAACTCTTTCCGAACCAATATATTTCTCGTCCCATCAACACTTTTGTTCCAAAGGAAACACGTTTTGCGCCGAGCAGAACGCCGTTAAAGGCATCGAGAGTTTCGAGGACGATCGACCCGAGGGCGGAGGTGGAAACTTTTTAATACACGCGCCCCCCTTTTTTTTAAATTACAACCAAGTGCGCCCGCCAACAATGCGTCCGCCTCGCGAGATCGCGCCACACCTTTGCCCGAGACAGTTTCAATTTTTCTATACTTTTTAATACACCGACCTCCAACCGCTTGAATCACAGGTCGAGGGAGGGGAAAAAGATAAAAAAAGAAAAAAGAAAAAACGAAGGAGTGGCACAAGAGCGAATAATCTCGAAGGAGCGAGCGAGATGAACGGATTTATCAAGGGGACACAGTTTTGTGTGACTCTTAGGATCCTATGGAAGATCGTGTCAGTGAATAAATTATTTCGAGATATTAACCGATTCGTTGGAATATTAACACTCGTGGAAAAGTTGAATTAAGAGAGAATTACTCGAGATGAAGCGAGAAAATGATTCGAATCTTCGAGCAAACGCTTGGAATCTTAAATCTTATGTATATATATATATATATATATATAAAGTTCTATCACGGATAGTTTCTACGAATTGGCTACGATGAACAAGTTTTTCGAATTCAGCCACCGTCTACATTGTCGCGAGTGCGTTGGCAATGGAACGATACGAGATTATAGACGGGGCACTGTAATTACTATACAGGAAAGAGCGGAAAAAGAACTCGTTTTCAGAGCGGGGCTCGGCGGTGGCGAGGTATAAATTCGAGAAGAAACGTCCATGGGGGACACCTTAATTGCGAAACTTGGGTTAACAGCACTTTCCAACTCTCCCTGTACAACGCCATCGTTCAACAAGCTTCTATCGAATTGGCAAATTTTTTCATGCTCTTAAATTAAAAATATTTAAATTTCCAGCATCTTTTTCTATTGCAACCTGTTAATTTTTCCACTTAATTATCCTTAAGGAGAAGAAAATTTCAGTTATTTCATCTTTCGAAAGAAACATTAAAGATCAACGCAGCTGCTTGAAGCAGCGGATAATAGAAAATAAAAAAAAAAAGAAAAGAAAAAACGATTCGAGCCCCTTTGTGCGAAGCGTGGGAAAAAAGAAGAAAAAAAAGAAAAAACGGGAGGAAAAAAAAATACGCACGTTCTCTCCCCGCCAGATTGCGAGCTTCCGTCGCGAACTCGCCTCCTCTCGAGCGTAAATCAGGGTTGTTAAAGGGCGGCGACGTTTCTTCGCCGATGGGCGCATATGCGTGGAGGATGTTTGCGGACACACGGCCTCGAAAGCGGTAAATTACATTGGCACACGTGGCTCGACAGAGACAAAGCTTGGAACCCCCTGCGTCCATTTACCAGAGACGTGGATAGATATATATAAAACACACGACATTGCTCCAGTGATGGGATCGAGATATATACGTTTATAAAATCAAATCTTAGATTTCTCTAAGAACAAAATATTATTAGGATTGGCGAGTTCGATATCCAAGATCTTGTTTGAATCTACCCGTGATACGCTCGAACCCATCGCTACTTAGGGATCCGACTTATTGCCACGGTGGAAAAACTGTACGCGTTCACGAAGTCCAGGAACAGGGAGAAATGGATGGACGCGAAATTGAATTAACCGAGAGAAATCGAAATGGAATTCCGGGGGGATAATTGATCGAAAATTTTATCGTGCTTCCCCTGGAAAGGAAGATGAATGAATCGATAAGAAAAAAAAGAAAAAAAGATAAATAAAACGTGAACTTGAATAATTCTTGGAAACTATCGATTAGTCGGAAACGCACATTTATTCTTCAAAGATTGTAATCGTCGTATTATCGCCCGTAGGAAATTTTATGGACTCGAATGACTCGATGACTGAAAACTTTATCGCGATACCGGAATACGGATTACGAATACTTTTCGAAAAAGTAACTTTTATAAATATATATATATTTTTAAATAACTTGGCAATCTATATATACCCGATATTTTATCTATATCGGTTTTTAATGGCTAACCTACTTTAAGCAATCCATGATTTATACACCCAACGATATATTTCACATCTATTTATACACCAAATTGCGTAACAAATATGCATTAATCTAATCGATTATGCGCCACTTGTACATACTTCCACGACCCGTTATTTTTCCTTACAACTTGAACTATCTATTAAAATAGCTCAGAAATTCCTTCGATTTTCGAATTCACACCAAACTCTGAAAAGAGAATTCATAATCCACAAAAGATAAAAGATATTAACACTCGAATGCAAAGTCCTAAAACGTTGAACCATGCCCTCCGCACGAAAGATTCGTCATTGATCCTCGATGAATTCCGTTCTCATCGCCATTACGTGACCATAATATCACGAGCCAGTGTTCCCAAGCTAATTGCAACTCGTGTACGAGGCGAGCAAGGTGCGGTGTGAACAAAGGGCCATGCTGGCTACGAGAGCAGACACGACCAGAAGCTTTTGCATAGCTCGTCGGTTCCACCTCCCCCCACCCTCCTTCCAAGGATGCATCGGGAGACAGAGAGAGAGGGGCCATTTCTGAACCCGAGTCCACGGTAAAAGCACACGTCGAGCAAGCAAGGGCTGCTTTTACGAGGCTACGGTGTAAGTTAAAACCGAAGTGGATGCCGTCTAAACGGCGCTGTCTCGGAAAAATAAAAAAGAAAAATAAGAAAAACGAGATCGCCCTAACACGGGTTGATAGGTTACGGCCAGCCAGTTATGTTTGCTCCTCGAGTTTGGGAACAACGAGCGTTGAATTTTACCTAACTTTTTGCCCGGTTTTAAATTTTGAGAGGTGGTAGGGTAGCTCTGTAATGGAGGATGATATAATATATATATATATATATATAAAGAGGGGTAGTGTGAAAATTTATACGACACTCGAGTTGAATTTTAATTTTTAAAAAGCGAAATAGCGAGGAGAATGGAATTGTGAAATTTTTAAAACGGAACGGAATCGAGAAAAGGAAGAAAAAGAGAGAGAGATCCATAGAATAGCGAAGTTTAAGAAGGGAAGTTTTTTAATTTTAACAATTGGATGGAAGGATCGCGAGATTTTTCAGAGGCGTTGCAAAATAAAAGCATTCGAAATGGAATCGGAATTTAAATAAATTGTCTCATTGAACGAATTGGATTGGACGGAGATTGGCGTTCAGGAATGCCAACAATTGGCAAGATTAGCGGAGAAGAAAGTTACACCAACACCGCTTTGACCACTTTGCCTGCCTATTAAATATTTACAAAGAAGAATGGCTACTTGGAAATGGATGCTTAGGATTTAGACAAAAGCTCGAAAGGCTTGGCCAAGTGGTCTATTGGTGGTAAGGCAGGTTGGCATCATAAAACGAGGTATAATCTAACCGGCGCCGACCTCCTGGATAGCTATTACCTGGTATCTACAAGGGAAACTACTTCAAGCTTGCTTGACTTTAACGTCACAAGGAAACCTCTGTTTCTCAGACCATTATTTTTTCCTCGCCGATCTTATCTCTCTCTTTCTCTCTCTCTCTCCACCATCACAAATTTTTCCAATCCTTCTCCAAATTATTTATTTATTCACAAACAAATTCTCCCCCGAACGAGAGACAATAAAAATTCTTCCCCAAACTTCAAAGAGTATCAAGCACCACTCTTTAAAAAAAAAAAGAAAGAAAGAAAGTAAGTTAAGATCGGTGCTTTCTGAAAAAAAAAACGTCGGTGCGATCCAAGAGTGAAGCAGGACCACTTCAGATAGACACACGAGACTCCCGCTCCCATTCATTGCTAATTGGCCCGCGGGAGTAACAAGCTATTCGTCGGCTCGTGCTGGAGAATTTCGACACGTGTACGCTCACTTGTAGATACGTGAAAAGAGAAAGAGAGAACGCAAATAAACTCCATATTATATTTATATACAAGAGAGAGAGAGAGGCACAAAACGATTACGCGTGCACAAAGAGTTGGGACACGTTGATCGTGATTAGAGGAGGGAGAGGAAGGGAGAGAGAGGGTTTCACCCTTCGACGCACGAAATGATATATCGGCGGACGTGTCAGCATCTGGCCGGAGGATACTAACGCGTAATCGCAGGATCTGCAGAGGTCACCGCGCCTCTAACGAGTCTAAATGAACGGGCGTGAGAGCGTGAGACGCGAGCCGATCTTAATTCCACGATAGGAGATAAAAAGAAAGGGAAAGACACGCCTTCGGAATGAAACGTTCTCGTGGAAATTTGAAAAAGGAGGGATATCTTCCATTTCTTAAATGGCAACAATCCAATGTTCTCTGGAGAAGAAGAAAAGGGTGAAAGATTAGACGAAAGGGGGTTAACTACTTAATCATTTGTAAGCGATTTTCGAGCGCGTAAAGGATCGAAGGGCACAACGAAAGTTGGAGTTGAAAGCGCGCGACGATTTCTGAAACTTTATCGCCGATTTTATTGAAAGGGGCCCTATATATCGGGGGCTGGGATCAGGTAGTGGCAAATATTCGGGCGATTAAGTTTTTCTTTTCCTTTTTTTTACGGCTAAGCTAATCGAATTGGCTAACGATCGATTGTCGAAACGATCGAGAGTCGTTAATGACGGAGGGAGAGGTCGGACCTTTTAAAATTCTATACGCCGTGAATAGGAGAAGGGGGGTCGTTAAATGTGTATCGATGTTCGAGGTTGGAGACATAAGTTGGACTTGGGCTTCGATTAAAAAAAAGTTATACTTTAATTTTATTGAAAAAAGTTTAAACGTTATACGTTGGATTAGTAGCTGGTTTCGAAGGAGAGTAGTAGCTCGTTTCAAATTAATTACCAATAAAAATGCAAATTAACTATTTTTATCGAGGGCAGGTGCATAGAAGGGAAATGTAATTACACGTGATGTAATTACAGTCGAATTATTCGATATTGAGCTACGGGGAGAGAGAAAAAAAAAAGAAAGAAAATCGCTTCTGTCGCTGTGGAAAAGAGAAAGAGATTACGTAAACCTTTTCGCGCCCGGATGCAGCTCGCGTGCGAGGGGTTCAGTTTTTTTCAGATAGCGAACGAAGATAAATTGCATTCTCTACCCGTATCTATCGCTGAAAGTTTCGTGATTAATGGAACAAATAAAGAACGGAGAAAAAAAAAAAGAAGAAGCGATGTTATAGAAATCATTCGAAAAGAACGAAAAAGTAATTATACCGATTGATTCCTGATTCATCCATTAACCATAACTAACCAAACTTCTTTTCTCAAAAAAAAAGAAAAAAAACGAAAAGAAAAAACGAAAGAAAGGAAGAAAAAAAAGAGGAGTAGAGTGGAGAAGGGCTTTAGTAATTCTTTGAGGAAAAAAAGAAGGGCCATTTCCCCAGCTTCCGGCATTTTCTCGTTAACACGGTTCGAGGGATCCCATTGACACGCGAAATTCGCCATGGCAACACGCCCCTCTTGCCTTCTCCTCTCTCTCTCTCTCTTCCTCTCCCTCTATTCACTCCCTCCGCCGTGCGAATCGACACCACAGCTCGACGCTCAGACACGAGGCGTCCGATTTAAAGGAAGTTTGACAAGCGACCGAGGATTTTTCTCCTCTCGGTCAAACAAAGAGTTCGATTTCACTCGGCTAACTCGAAAGCGAGGAGGCGATAAAATGGGAAGAAGGGGGGGAGGGGATAAAGGAGATGAGATAGAGGAGAGATGAAGGAAGAAAGAGAGCGGAAGAGCAAAAAAAGAAAATTACATCAGCTGCTCGGCCAACATCTCCTTTCCACCACCCTTGCGCATCCTCGTTCTCTACCCAACTAACGCAACGCACAGCGCAGCTTCTTCCACGAAATTCAACCTTGTTGCCCTTTTGCTTCCTTCCAGGAACCCTCTCCACTCCCCCTCCCCGACAACTTTTCGACGTCAACCTACACGATTAACGATTGCACGCCTACCAGACCCGCGCGACCGGATGGCAAAACGAATGCGAGAAAGTGGTAGACGCCGCGGATGAATTGCCTTGTGTGCATCGTCGCCGTCGCGGATATATGAAATTCTATTGGCGCGAGAGGGGGGCATAGGTGTGCTTGCACGGTGGAAAAGCAGAAATTGCGAATCGGATGAGATTTTTCCACGTTTTCGATTCGACGACGGGTGAATTGGACGGAATGAAGAATTGATTTTCCACGACGAGCCGAATACTTCGAATGCTATTCGCGGATAATTTTTAATTCCGTTTTTCCGTTCCTCCTCGCGATGGAAAGTGAAATTTATATATTCGATGTCAGATTCTTTTAACTGCTCTTCCCCCCCTCTTTTAGAATAATTTTGTGTACGTAGCCATGATTGTTTTGGAAAATATACTTTTGTTTGTACGAATCAAAAGGGATAGGGAAAATGGGAAAATTTAATATTTGGCATTCTTGAGGATCACGAGCTATATATGGAAATTATTTTGCATGTACAATGTACAGTCAGAAGTTGGAATTTATGTTTCGAGAACGAGGATTCAGGGTGGAGGACCCGTGTCCTCTGTCCGCAAGAAACATCTGCTACTGGCATAGCAGATCGCTGACGAAGAATGGAAAGACCAGATCTTACGCTGCACAGTCACTTTCGAAAACGCTTTATGGAGCTTTGTGTAGCCTGATCTACAATAAACGTCACGAGGGTGAATAAAAAAGAAAGAAATACGAGCGAAGAATTTTATGAAATGCTATTCTATTAACGATTTACAAATATAAATGTCGTCTACTCTTTTGAAAAAATGCTAAAAATTTTCGAAATTCTACATTCAAGAAAATTTCTAATCATTTTTTGAAAATATATGTGAAAAATGATATTTTCAATGAACGATTACTTTTCATAAAATTCAACCGCAATATAAACATGTTAATGCTGCTTCTAGAGAATTGCAAGGAAGTAGAATGGGAAATTATAATCGGGAAGAGAGGTTAGATGAGAAGAGGTGAAACAAATTTGCAGGTGGATTTCACTTTCGATGCAACGAGATCGATGCAACATCGTGGAGAAGGAAAAACTCGTGCCAAGTAAACAGGAAGTTCGAATATATAAAGGATAAGGGAATATGGAAGATATCGGAAATGGAATAACAAGTTTGTTTTATAAGGAAATATTGAAAAACATCTTTGAAAAACGCAAAACTACTTCTATCTAATAAAAACTTAAAAAATAAAAGTTTTTTCCATAAAAAAAAAAAATAGATTTTGATACAAATTAGACATTTATACATAATAAATGTAATAAGTTGAAAAAAAGAAATTTATCTCGATATAATTACCAAAGGGTTTATTATTACGACCTATAACATTTATTATCCATTAAAATATCGTAAAATTTATTACGAGTTTTAAAAGCGAATGGCATTACTCCACGTATATGTACAGTTATCGAACTAATTATTATATTTTATCTGGAAACTCTTCGAGTTGAAAGAACTCTGACTATAGCTAATACCGGTTTTCAGTGAATGGCTGTTTTCTAGTATACATATAAACACTATCGATATAGGTTTCGAAATATCGGCGATTTCGCTTGAATGAACGATTCATTATCATTTCCAGCCAAGTACAATTCTACGTTTACATTGTTCACGAACGATATAAAAGCGTGAAAAGATATAGGGATATTGTATAGAAGGAATTAAAAAAAACATGCGTCGTGGCGTATGTTTGTTGAACGCATGAAATATAGCCGAGCGTGTCCCGTTCGAAATGATAAACTGCGGTCTTTCGAATGATCGGCTATTGGCCTATCGATGGATATGAATCAATCGGTTAACGAAGTAATCGATCCCTTGTTTTATTGTCATCGATACTCCCGCGATACGAACGGTGACAAGATTCAAAACGATCGTCAACATCGATTCGCGATATTCCGTTGTTTAACGTAACGTGAACGTCTATTGTCAATGGAAGCTTACCGACACTGACTCCTACCATTTGCTTGCTTTAAAAACTACCCATCACCCTATATACAAGTATTTAATACGCGTTCAATCGTAACAGATAATTCATTCCGAAATTTAAAATCTCGCACGTTAAAAGAATACGTAGAAATCGACGAGAAAGTGATAACTTTTTATTTCCGAGAAACATAAACACGTCGTTAGTTGAAAAAGAGATCCTCGAAAGTATATACGCAGAAAATTGCTGCAGGCACAATGATGGTGGACAACAAACAACAAAGGTGAATCGTTAACCTTCGTTTAATCCGTGGTAACTGTGATCCGGACAACGCGAGCAGCTGTTCCGAAAGTATGGACGAGTTTCGAGGCCGAGTCGGCCTCGATCGAAAGTAAAAGCACGTAACCGTAACCGGTATCGGCGCGACGAAACCACGGTATTTATAATCACGTTACAGCTTGGTTATGGGGATCTCTTTTTACCTCGCGACACGATGGCAGCGGTAGCGGTGGCCGCGAAAATAAGTACGAAAGAGTCATGTCGCCTAACCTATCGCGCGTTTTTTGTTCTTTGTTCACTCACCTAGCGGGATGCGTAGAGCCGGCCAGCTCCAAAGCCAGACAGAGAAACGTGTAGCCAGTCCTCACGAGCGTGTAAAATCCCGTATGCTTCTTCTTCTACCACTGTATTCGCACCGACGAGAAAGACGCACGCTCCACGCAAGCCGGTCGAGAAAAGAACAGCGACAGCAGCGGCGGCGGCGGCTGCAGCCGAACTGAAACGACGTACTTTTTTTCCTCTCTATCTCTTGCTGCCTCGTTCGACCGGCCTTGTTACGAGCACGCACGGGTTGGCGTAAAAATTCGCGAGGGTGGAAAAAATGAAAAAAATAAGAGAACTACACCACCAGCGACGACAAACGAGGACGACGAGCACCGCGACGATCCGCGTAGGCGCTGGGCGCGTACTGTGCCGAACGAACGAAAGCAGTATGGCGCCCGGCGGCTTTCCTGCTGCGCGCTCGCTCCTCTTTGTCCCCTTCCACGCGCATCTATCCCGCTCTCACCGTCCCGTTGGCGAGCCTTTTCTCTGTCTCTCTCTCTCTATCTCCGTCCGATACACGACTGGTTTATGGATCGTTTGACTTTGTCTCTCAGCAAGCGCCCACCACGTTATCCCTAGTGATGGGCATTTGAATAGTTGCCTCGTAAATTTTCAAATGCCACAGTTTTATGAAGGTTTGAATTATATTATTGTTGTTGGAATTAGAAGAAATTATTCCAAATTTATTTATGAAATATCATGGATCGACATCGATCGTAATATTCGTCATCATTTCAAACAACATTATTACCCCAAGTTCTGGAGACAAATATAATCACGTATCACATAAAATATTCGTATTTTCCATTGCAAAATAACTGTTCCGAACAAATTCCTGTTTAAATTCCCATCGCACGATGAAACTAATTCAATGTTTCTCAAATCCATCACTATTTATGGAGCTTCTTTCTTTCTCTCGTATTAATCCATTGCACTCTCTCTATCTCTCTCTCTCTCTCTCCGTGCCACCGAGTCACTCCGTCTTCGTCATTCCATCGTTCCCCGGTACTTTCTCTCCTTTTACTATTACCAACAGGTTCATCCTCCTTCAACCAATTTTAGTTATATTAAATTTCATCCTCGTCTCTCCAGCACCGAATATATCGAACGTCTTCCTTTCGCGTTCCTATCTCCGTCCTCTTTTCACCACACCGACTTCCCCTTCCAACTCGTCGCCCATACTTCCCCACTACATAGCTCGTCTGGAGGAGTGGAGGAGTGGGGACGGACAGCGTCGAACGTGTAGGACGGAGATGAACGAAGATACTTTCCGTTAGTGCCGCCGGTTACCAGCCAATCAGAGTGCAGCAGGAGCAGTGTCCCCTACGAGGTCGCGCGACCAGACGCCTCGCTTTCCCCAAGGGAACGCGGCAGCGTGGGTGACAGAGAGATGAGATTAAAATTAGATCGATTGTCTTTAATAACTTGCATCGCGCCGGCCGGTGTTTCGCATTAACGAAATGCAACAGTTAGGACCGTTATATCATCGTGATCGATCATCAACGTCGTCTATCTTTATCTCGCGCAGGCGATAAAACGAAGATGCACGATAATTTTCGAGGAGAGAAAGTAGGAGAAAAAGGTGTGGATAAAAATACGATGTCACTTCGTTTAAGAAATTTAATAAAGATAGATCTTAGTACTTTTACGAAATTAAATATAAATTCGATTGATACGAATACACTTTTATTTTTAACTTCCTCCTTATGCAAATTTAACGCTTCGGCGTTTATCTTTGAACGTGGGATGAGCCTTTACCGTGTATTGGAAAAAATTTTAAAGTAAGCGTTTTTTAAAAACGGATATTTGCATCGAAGAGGGAAAATCTCGCGGAATGGATCGGTTGAAGGAACGCGAAGTAGGCGTTCAGAGGAACACGTGGGCATTCGTGTGATGCAGAAAATGCCAGGGAAACAGAAGACAACCAGGGGAACGTAGCACGATAGATGATTCATTGCATTGCTTATGGAATATTAACGAAAAAGAAAGAAGGGAGAGAGAAAAAAAAACATATCAAATCTAAGGAACGCCTTTGAATGGACGCCTACGATACTCGTAAATATTTCATAAATATCCAAGGGAGAGAGAAAGAGAAAAAAAATGAATCAAAATATAAAAACATCGATATAAATATAGTTTTACTTTTAATCGTGTCGCCTTAAAATACTCGCGACTAATCTTATTAAGTTTTATTACACGATCGTTTAATCGTATCGTCACAATTAATTCAATTATCGATCGGGGTATAGCGATAACGATTATCGATTTTCTTCGGCCAAGGAAAATCGCCTCTTTTAACGAACCTTTTAATACAGGCATACGTGGAAAAGTTGCGCTTCGTTTCCTCGAATATTTCAACGGGACGGTTCCAACACACGGAAGTTGCGCCGGAATATTGATTTCGTTCGAGTGATTGTCTCGACAAACCGATATTTGCTTAATTTGTCAACGCGTTCGAGTCTTAATCAACCCTTAACCTTGCTTAAAATTTTACTTTTTCAATTTGGATTTGGAAACAAACAAATTCTCAACAGATTTTTTTTAATACAGTTTCGATTTTCACGAATTTGAAATAATTCGTTCGAATGAAAGTTACATAGGAAAAACTCTTGAATGGAACGAGAGAAGGACAGGATTAAATCTGGAACAAGGTTGGCTAAAATTAAAGTCCCCAAATCGTTTCGAAAATCCGATGGAAAATTCCCAGCAGAAGGGAACGATTTATTCGCCCGCAATTTTCTTTCCTTCCTTCCTTCCTTCCTTCCTTCCTTTCTTCTTTCTCCGGAGGAACAAGTTTCGCGTTTAAAGCGGCCACGAACGGAACGCTTCGCCGTGGAGCGCAGGAATCCGATAACGTCGGGGAAGTTGCCGTGTTCCCAGGAGTTTCGATCACGGAAACGTGGCCCACCGTCCGCGAAACAAACCTTTGGAGGAGCAGAAGACGCGAGCTCGTCCAACGTCTTCCAAGGAGAGACAAGTAACAAGGTAGCCTCTTCAATTTCGTCGCGCGAATCACGGAAGGAAAAGATTACGCGAAACGAGCGCCCGGGGAGCACAAATCCTCCAGTTCCACCTTTTGAATCTTTTATTTAACAACTCGAGTTGCATCGAGGTGGAGAGATGGCGGAAGAGGAGAGAGACAAGTCTCGCGAGAAAATGGATGGAAGAAGAAGAGGGGTTTCTGGTCACACTGGATGAGGAGCAATATCGTTGAGGAGAATTTGAAATCGGGGCTAATAGAAAGGAAGGAGGGACGAAGCGAAATAAGAGGGGCGGTCCATGGGGATGGTCGGTCCCTTTTCATCTCCGTGAGGGATGCGGACCCTCAGTGATCCTCAACCCTGACAGCCAGTTTCCCGTAATTGCATGGAAATCCGGTTGGACGATTCCTGTTGGTTCGGGCGTGGACACGATGCCTCTCGAGCAAACATAATCGACCACCATCTCGAGCAATAATATATTATTCTTAATTTCGCGTAATACAACGTAATTACAGAGCGATCACTGCGAGGATGTCGATCGATGGGTTCATAGAAAAAGCGAAGAACGTTGAATTAGAATGATTTCTGCTTCTGTGCGCCCGATCCAGAACTGGAAAAGTCGAGTTTCGTTCCTTTCTTCGCTCGTTTTTCTTTTTTCCTTTATGGTTATTATTGATGGTATAAGTAGGTCTACACAAGTTGGATACATAGTTATTCATGCGAGATTAGTGGTCGTATTTATGGGAACGACATCGTGGTAGTTTATCTCTGGAAATACGATAAATAAGTTAATCCGACCGTTCCGCTTGTACATATTCCTTTTTGTAAAATTAACCGGTTACGTCTCTCCGATCGCTCTTTTTCGTAACATAAACCTACATAAACTGTCGCGATTGTTTTAACTTGCAACTTGTTGTTCGTTGTAAAAATTCTAACGCTATCTGTGATCGAAAGATAGGCGAATCGATAAATATCTGAGAAGTAGTTCCAGCGAAACGTCATCGTAAATGAGGAATCGGAATCGTGGAAAATCGGCCGTGACCGCGACATTAATCGACTAGCTAGAGCTAGTCATAAGCACCGACCACAGGTAACCGCAGCCAATAATTTCTGCAGTTTATCTAGTTGAAACATCGCGGCGTGGAGCATCATTTCCATTATCCTTTTTTAATGGATCCTCGAACGATTAAAAGAGTCTTTAGGTTATCTTATCCAATAGCAACGTTGAAGGTCGGTGATCTGGAGATCTGTCAGTAGAGTTTTTAGACGCCTTGGTGAATAGTCTAGTTGTCTAAACATCTAGTAATCCAGAGACCTAATGGCCTTGGTAATCTGTCCAATAATCCATTATGGTTGTCCATTAGTTTCGAATCATTAGTAATCTCGAGATCTTTGCACGAGCAGCCAAATTTATATATCGAATAATCGACGAATCGAAGTCTCTACGAGTTTTCCTCTTAACTTTTTCCCTGGTGAAGTGAAACCACTGTTCGAATCACAATATCGTACCAACTTTCCACGGAAGAAGAATCGAAAGTTTAGCTTTGGAATCCCAGGAGGGCGAGTCCTCGAATTCTCGTCATTTCGCTCGCATCGCTTTATTTTCTCCATTTCATTCCTCTCTCCCTCGAGCGGATTTAAAACGCGACACGTATTCCGTCCAAGGAGAATGTTTCGCCTTCAAGATTCTAGGTTTCTGGATTATTCAACAATCCCCCTTCCCCACTCCACTCATCTTCGAGCATCTTTTCTCTCTTTCTTCTTTTTTTTTTCACGGAACAGGAAACGTTTCATCCTCTCAAGAACGTTTGCCCCAAATAAATTTAACTCGTTGTCGAAACAATCTTGTTTTCCCGCTTTCGAAATCTATATACTCGTTGCTCGTCGATTTAAAAAAAAACTGAGAAAATTGAGAATCAATCGGAGTTGAGGTTTTGTTAAAAATTGAAAGAAAAATCGAGCGAATCGATTTATCGTATCGTTCAATTCTTTTCCACGTATTTTGAAAAGTGTCGTCCGATGAAATTTTTAAGAAACGTACGAGATAAATCGATCGTGAAATATCTTCCCAGAGATTCGTTCCTCTTATCTCTATCTATATTTACTTAATCCCAAAGAGAAAAATGGCGTATCAATTTTAAAAGAAAGGATTAATAATTGTATCGAAACGTTTCGCAAAAAAAATGATTTCGAATGAAACTGATCTCGTTCGCCTTAATCAAGATTATTTCGAATTCAATTAATCCCTTACACGTGTGACTTTCGACGAAGGGACACGTTTCAACGTCTCCCTGATTCACTCACGAGCAAAAGCAGCGAGGCGTAGCGATCGGTGTTTGCACGAAGCCACGCCACTGACTTAATTAATCGTTACGCGTTGCAAGTCCTCGAGGATCTCGGTCGTGGAATTTGCGCCATTTACCATCCCCGTTTCGCGCATTAAGAAACCAAGCCGAAGAATCCTGAAACGAATTGGATTCATAAATTATTCCCCATTAGAATCGACTTAAATTTAATCCTCCCTATTTCCAATCGGGACGAGTTAGAATTATCCCTTTTAAATAATCGATTCGAAAAATCTTACGACGGTGTTAATTGTTATAACGTATTACATCTGCGAATAATTTCTATTCAAAAAAATCTTTCCGTAAAAACTTTTAATAAATTCGTATAATAATTCATTCGAGTATCGATTCGAAAAATCTTACAACGGTGTTAATCGTTATAACGTATTACATCTGCGAATAATTTCCATTCAAAAAAATCCTTTCGTAAAAACTTTTAATAAATTCGTATAACAATTCATTCGAGTCTCGATCGAATTCATCACCTTACACGAAAATCCCCGTAAAAACCTTTAATAAATTCGTATAACAATTCATTCGAGTCTCGATCGAATTCGTCACCTTACACGAAAATCCCCGTAAAAATCTTTAATAAATTCGTATAACAATTCATTCGAGTCTCGATCGAATTCGTCACCTTACACGAAAATCCCCGTAAAAACCTTTAATAAATTCGTATAATAATTCATTCGAGTATCGATTCGAAAAATCTTACGACGGTATTAATTGTTATAACGTATTACATCTGCGAATAATTTCCATTCAAAAAAATCCTTCCGTAAAAACCTTTAATAAATTCGTATAACAATTCATCGAGTCTCGATCGAATTCGTCCGTCACTTTACACGATTCAAAAACAAATATAATAGTATACTGCGTACTTTTCGTTCGAATCCCCCCCGAATCGACCGTAGTAAACAAAACATTAGCTCATTAATTCCATTTCCAAGAAATGGAAACATTCGTCTGAAAGTCGAGGCGGTGTGTATAAATTTATTTAGTCGCTACGTGAAATTCCTCGAGTACAGACGGCAGGAAGAGCGGCCGTATATTTAACGTAATTATAATCCGCGGCGCGGCCACGAGAAGATGGAACGTTTCCACACGTATTATCGATATACCCTCGCGACTTGTGACGGGATAATATCAATCCTTGATACTTGAAACGGAAACGGGTTAACGGGTGGCCGATCGAGTTACCGCGTGGCGGATTAAATCGGATTCCAGCGGCCGAATCGTGATTCGAAATCGTCTCGATTCCGTTTGTTCCAGGCTTGTTTATACTCGTTGGAACATTGAGGAAGAGGAGGAAGAGGAGGAGGAGGAGGAGGAGGAGGAGGAGGATGGAATTGTACAAGAGCCTGCCTCATTTCGCTTGGATCCTCTTGGATGGGTGGATTTTGGAATGATTTTTGCAACGAGGAGTATAGAAGAGTATCGAAGAGAAGGTTTCCAACGCATGGAATTGGTTAACATCGGAGGAGAACGTGAGGTAACGTTTGTTTGATATATTTCTGCGCCGTTCTTACTTAGAATCGATTACAATGGAGTGATATAGGTAATAATAACGCGATTGTTAAGAAATTATTGCTTGAGAAATCAGTATGGATTCTCTCTCTATCTATCTTTCTCTCTGTCTGTTTGTCTATCTCTCTCTCTATGCTATTACGTAGATTTAAGAATATTGTATGTATAGTTTGTGAACGAATAAAAGGTGTTTCTAGTTATCGAATTTATTGGAAGCTATAGCAAATAGTTTCGATGATTAAGGGTCTGATTGGTAGATTAAAATATCTCGTGTATTTTATTAATATTTCAACGACAACTAGTTTAAGAACATATTGGACGCGATAGAATGAGAATTTGTTTAGAGAGAGAGGTATAGGTCATTACAAAGAATGAATCATTCTTGTTATTTACTATCTCGTCGTTCCTGCGTCGTTTACAATTTCAAACACGATAGATAGTACGTTGCTCGGATAATTATCACGTATCACGTTGATTTAACGAGCATTTCATTTCGAGGCGCGCAGAAATCGATTTATCCGAATTCAATTAAACGTTTGGAAAACGTTGAATTGATTATCGCGTAATTCATGCGCGTTCAATTTTTCCAATCGAGGAGGGAAAAAATACAACTACGTTTAAAACAACACCCAATTCAACGTGTCAAGGCTAGAAACGAAATTTCTCCTCCGACACTTGTGGAAATTGCGGAAGACGTATTTTCCATCGTCGGTTTTTCCAAGATTGTTTTCGCCATAGAGAGAACGACAAAAACGTTTAATTGGGTTAAAACGTCTGTTGCTTCGCGTTGCAACACAACCAGGCCCTTAATTGATCGTGCACACACGAAGCTCACAATTACTTTCTCGTTGCCGTTTCGACCGGCTTATTGGCCTCCTTCATCCTCCTCGAACGAGAGAAAAAGAGAGAAACAGACCCTCGTGTTCGTCACGAGAACGATATTTACGTACGGCTTTATCAGTCTCGTTAGCCCCGACCACGCTATTCAATTTCGTAGGATTTCCTGGCGGGGACCTTGATCGAAAGGCCCGCCTACGACTAAATCGAAATTTCCCCTGGAACGGTGAAAATACGCGAGTATTAAGGAAAACGCGAGGACAGACGGAATAATAACCCCGGAGGGGCGAAGTGTTATTGGCTCGATCACGTTTCCCACGATGTTTCAGGGGCGAATATTTTTGCATAGATGGAGAAAATCTTAGCTTCGAATAGGAATAATTTTCTTTTTTTAATTTTCGATTATAATGATTTCCATAGGGATCTTAAAATCGATCGATGCGAATATTTTATTAATCGATTAAATTTATTTTATTCTCTTTTCAACGAATTTTCCGCAGTTTTTAGAAACAATATATATAATATTGGAGCTAGAATTTGAAAACTGTTGCCGATATTTTTCTCTCGTTTGACAAACGTTAAATTCGGAGTTATTAAATTGATTGAATTTGTTGAAGGAATGGCGGATTCGAAACGATTCGAATTTTTCCACGATTCGCGGTGAACTGGCGTGGGTGGAAAGCGATTTATTGGCGGGGCAGGATTTTCGGGCTACGGTGAGAATGGGAGGAAGATGGGAGGAGGAATGGTGGCGGCAGGAAAGGAAACGTAACGTAACAAGACCATCCTCGTTACTCGTCGTCTGTTACGAGGAGAAGGAGCACTCGTCTACGTTTGAGTGGCTCGTTTTCCGGTCGGGGAAGGGTGTTCTTGAAGGGCGTTACGACGAACGGAAAGAACAAAACCGGCCGCGAAAGTCGTCAAATAACGCGGAAGATTTTAATGAAACATCGGCCAGACGCGAAACAATACCGAATTTTTACGCCCGGGGAGCAACGAAGACGAAGAAGAGAGAAGAAAAAAATAAACCGAAACCTGGACCCACTCAGCTGTTACCCATTCTCCAACTCTGCGAACGACCCGCGGAAAAATTTCCTCCAAGAATTTGAAATTAAAAGCTTGGTGGACGGAACTGGGCATAAATCAACCGGAAAACCGACGGATCTGCCTCCTCGTTGTTTTTTAACCATCTCCGTCACGTTCCAGCCATATCAATCTAATAATGGTAACATCGTTGTACAAATATTAACACCGATTTCATTACAAAATTCGTACGATTCGAATATTTCTATTACGATTCTTGATCGAAAATTTAAAAAAATTTTTTATTCAATCCTCCTTTTTCCAACTAAAATAACTCTAAACTCTCCTCTTCATATACGATTCCATCGTGTGCGAAAGAATGCAGTTTCCATTTTCTTTCTTTTTTTTTTCAAAATCCAATCGATTTATCCAAAATTGGACGATACTCCCAATCGTGGATGCTGCGCTTTCTTCGAACGAATTATTTCAAGGGGGGAGGAGAGTGGAGGGACACCGCCTAATGTCCTTCCCCTGATACAGGGATGTTTCCCTAAGGGTTTGAAGGGGGTGGCGGTCGCACCTGAAATTCGACAATCCAAACACGGATCTCGGCTTCCTTGTCGAGTGCGCACACGTAGCCCGGGCCACGAGAGAGATCCGCGTTTCGGATGACTAATCCTGGCGCCCGGCCAGCACGGATTCGCATCACGCGAGAGAAACACGGGGAGAGTCGCGTGTGTGTGTGTGTCCCCTGTGTCGATTCCAACGATCAACTTACTAGTAGCTACTTGATTTTGTACACCGGTGTCCCTGGTTTCACGCCGATTTACCAATGAAAATCGTTTCCAAATCGTTGGAAATCACGTTTCAATCCTCGGATTCCAAATTTTCAAAACAATTATGAATCTAATCGTATTAACAATTTCGTAAGAAAAGTTTTGATTAAGTCAAAGATCTAGTAGCTACTTGATTTTGTACACCGGTGTCCCTGGTTTCACGCCGATTTACCAATGAAAATCGTTTCCAAATCGTTGGAAATCACGTTTCAATCCTCGGATCTCAAATTTTCAAAACAATTATGATGAATTTAATCGATTTAACAATTTCGTAAGAAAAATTTCGATTAAGTTAAAGATCTAGTAGCTACTTGATTTTGTACATCGGTGTCCCTAAATCGGTTTCACGCCGATTTACTAATGAAAATCGTTTCCAAATCGTTGGAAATCACGTTTCAATCCTCGGATTCCAAATTTTCAAAACAATTATGACGAATTTAATCGATTTAACAATTTCGTAAGAAAAGTTTCGATTAAGTCAAAGATCTAGTAGCTACTTGATTTTGTACACCAGTGTCCCTAAATCGGTGTCACGTCGATTTACCAATGAAAATCGTTTCCAAATCGTTGGGATCACGTTTGAATATTCGTATCGAGAATTTTGGAAGAAATTATGACGAATTTGATCGCGTCAACAATTTCGTAAGAAAAGTTTCGATTAAGTCAAAGATCTATCGGTGGTTAATAAAAAAGAAATGTATTATTCGTGAAAGAAAACGTCAATTTGCGTGCTTTGAGGTTTAGACTTGCACAGAAACTAGGATCAACGACAAGTTGAAATTATATCTCTTAGAGCTGCACGCGAATTAAATCGTTGACAAGTTTAAGGAAGCGAAACGGGAGATCCGCGAGAATTAAATTGCGTGTCAACCATTGCTAAGTCTAAGATTCGTCAATAGTTATTTCCAAAATTCGCGGCGAATTTTCATCCTTTTATCCTTTGTCGACTCTCCTTGAATTAGGCGAGATTCGTCCAATTTCAAATAACGTTCCCAAGCGCTCTATATTTGCGTGTACGCGCGCGGACACTCCTCGAGTTATTTATACCGGAATCTACTCGAACTCTGGGTCGGGTTGGGAAACGAAAGCGACGCTGCAACGACGGTTTCGCGCGTTTTAACGCGAATTAACCCCTTTCCTTCGATGGACACTCTACCCCCTTTTCTAAATTTATCCACGAAGGAGGAGGAATAATCGAAAACGTCTTAAGAAACGTGCTCTTGAAAATTAAAACTCACTTCCAATGACTTCAAATATACATTCTTCCAAAATTTTCTTTATCTGGAACTCGTACGCAAATTTATTATCTTTCGAGGAAAAGGGGGAAGAATTTTCCTTTGGTTTTTCTTTCGATTAACTATCAGGCCAGCCTCGTTTCATACATTTGAAATTCCACGTATTTCATTCGGGTTCGAAGAATTCTCGCGTGGACGAACGGACGAACGAAGGGTACGCGTGAAATTATACTTTCATTCATGCGTTACACCCCTTACAAAGGGGAGGGGGAACGCGTTACGGGCGATTGTTATCCGAAACGAGGCAATGTCCTGTAACGTATGAATGGAAAGTTGGAAAGAGCAGGATGCGCGTGGTGAATGCAAATCGATCGAGCTTCCTGCGATTCGACGCGCGCACGCACGCCCACTAATTTCGTGATTTTCGTTCCACGTGGAAATTACCGATTAACCGAAAGATCCGAGTCGTGTACGACGATAAAAAGACACCAATGTTTTCGGCTCCTCCTCTAATTAAGATCCAACCCTTCGTTTCTCCTCCTGCAGAATCGATGATTGTTTCCTTTTTCGAAAGAAATGTAATCCCAACGAGTTTCCTCCAAGGAGGAGGATCCGAGTGTTCAATTCGTTTGTCGAACTTTTTATCGAGATTAACGCGATATCTTTCTTAAGCTTTTATTTCTCTCATTCAAATTGAACATGGAATAACCGATAATTCGAAACGACTTTCCCATAAATGCAATAATTTCTATTCGTCGTATTCCTTATTATCAACGACACCGTGAATTCCATTGTGCTCCGTCTGTACAAACTCGGAATTATTCCCGCAGAATGCAATATTATTCAATTATTAGAGGAGCATCTTGACTATTCGCGGGAGGATGAATAATATCTAACCGTCCCTTAATATATAGAGAACAGTTGGCACCGAATTCTGGACGCGACAGACCGGCAAACGAGCAGAAATAACTCCCAGGCTATTTTCCTCTTTGACAAATCCCCCCTCCCCCTCATTTTCGATTCTCCCTTCACCCTTCGTTCAAACTTTCGCCTTTCGTTATTCACTCTGTTTAACCTCATCCGCAAACCATTCTCAAAAATAACAGTGTATATATATGTCTCTCAATGTCTCCTCCACCTTTTAATATCGCGATGAATAATGGAAATTGTGTGTGCCTAGAAAGGGGACGTTTATATTTTCATTCGTGTCGCAACAGCTCCTCTCCCCTCACCTGTTCCGTACACAGGTGGAGCAAGTTGCAAACAGATGGGGGAAGAAGAGGGGTTCGCTTCGGTGACATCTGTTTCGTTAGGTAATAGGGCACTTTCTCTCTTGGACGACATCTCCAAGTTTCTTCGGATAAATTTCCAACAAATAAAAATTACGCTCGAGGAAATCGTTAAAATTTTTAATTATTCATCCTCCTAGTTTAAAGCATTTTTAAAAAAATTCCTAAGAATATACTCAATTTGAAATTCCAATTTCCACATTTTTCGATCTTCTTCCACGACGAAGGAACGGGTTCCTCCAATTGAGTCGAAAACGGACGATCCGATCCCGTCGAAGGATTACAAAAAGAAGGCGGCCGGCTGGGATGAGAGAAGAGAGGCGCGCAGGCAAAATGGGAATTAACGAGCGCGCGATTAACCGGGTTAATGGACGAAGGCACGCGATACTTGCAAGGAGGCGGGTTGTTGACCGGTTGACTGACACTCTCGACGAGCTTCATCTAGGCCGCCGCATCACCCTCCTCCGCGATCGTCCTCCGCGATGATCCAACGGACGGCGTATCGTTGACCGCGTTCAGGTGGCGGAGGAGAGCGTTAATTAGCGGCCTATTAATTTCACCAAGGCGATTCGATTCATTCCGAAGAGCTCGGTCGATATAGCGAGATAAATGCACGAGGAGCAAGTATTTTTCTCAAGTAAGTGTATTCGATTTTCGTTATGGTAGTTTATATTTTATATTTTGCCTGATTATATATCATGTAGCAAATCTATTGTATTTGTGTTTGGCTCGTTTGTAAAGAAAAATTGAATAAATATAATATAATTGAATATAAAGAAAAATTGGAAGAAGTTGGAAGGTGGTACTTTTTCTAGAGATTTTTTCAATAAATTATTTTTCAATAAGTTACTTGTTTGAGTTTGTAAGTTGAAATAGACAGGATGTAAATGATAGATCGAGAGCAAAAATCAAATGTATTTATAATTATTTGAAATGAACATGCAGTTGTGATTTTCACTGCTGCAAATTAGAATCTAAACGCAAGAACAGTCAGCCTAGACAAAATATAGAATTGGAAAGTGTACAGTGGCTCAGTAATATAACATTAATTCAGAAACTTGTGATTTTAACAAAGATTTATACGTAGAGCATCATGATGATACATGACTGAATTCTGAAAAATAAACATCTCTCTCTGAGCCACTGTGCCTATTAAAACAACGATTACGATCCTTGCTAAAAATATTTAATTAAAATGGACGAAAGAAAGCCACATATATTTTAAGAACAGGAATGATGATACTCTGAGATACTTTCTCGCTTTGCCTCGAGGTTTCCTCGAGAATTGAGCGGTTTTGTTTGATTTACAGAGGTTGATTCCTGTTAAGCGAGTAGAAATGATATCGCCGAACGATTTCCTCGCCAAGGAGGAGGAGGAGGGGAGGTGTAGTCGTAAAGAAAGGGTTTTACGAGGGAGCTTGGTGTCGACACCGATCGATAGATAGGTGTGGAACCTGCGTGATGACAAGGATCGACCCGTGGACCGAACATCATAGCGGAGGAAGCCAATTTATTTACGAATTCACGGGCAGAAATGGCGGAATCCATTAACGATTGGATATACAATCTATTATTACTCGCTCCATTGTCGCATTGCCGAATTAATCTCTATTTTGAGTTTCAGGAGGAGGAGCAAGGTTTGCCTTGTAAGTTTAACACGTTCAAACGAGATGAAAGCTTACGATACGGTTTTCTCGATTAGTCGGGCATAATGCATTTCCAGGAATTAATCGCTAGAAATTGTAGATTATACTTTACTCTAGTTTAAATCGACTGTGCGTGATAACACGTGAACCCGAGACTATAATTATTAATCAACTCTTGCTGTATCAGATAAAATCGATCTTTCTGTCTATTCTGAAAGATTCAAGCTGACAAACTAAATTTTTCATTCACCTATTTCCATCTCTTTATTGTTGTAACTTCGAATCGACGATTAACTGAAATTAAAATCCTTTTTTAACGAGAATCTTTGATAAAAATCTTAAAAAAAAGGGAGAGAAAACACTTCGAATCGAGCGTTACAACAATTCCCTTAACTTGCATTCGACAAAAACCTTTGATTAAAATCCTACGAAAGAGAGAAATGTTGTGAGAATCTTGCCATCGTTTTCCAGTGTTTTCCACTGGGTCAAGTGGAGAGAGCTGCTTGTCTTGTGCATACGATTAAAGAAAAAAGGGGAGGGGAAGTCGATTGTTCCCTCCTTGGGATCACCGATGGACGGAAAAGGAGCTAGTGGATCGAGAAACTTGTCTCTTTTCCACTGGAAATTCTGTTTTCTTCCTCCCACACGAGTCTTAATTGAAATTTAAATCATATCTCTTTGCTTAGGTTCGAAAAAACATCGACCGATCCGTAATAATCGGATATAATCAAGAATGGAGGAGGGGATCGGCGGAAACTTTTCATCCCTGGAGGAACGAAACGGTAACGGTTGAAGATTGAAAGGGAACTTGAGCGGAACTTTAAAGCTGTCTCGCGAGATTTACGCGAGCTGGCTTGGAATTATTCGTGACTACATAATATTCGAGAGGGGTAATCGTTGGAAAATGATGAGACGATTTCGATGGATCGTTTCTCGAGTCAAAATTTATAAATTTCTCATCGAATCTATCCTACAAGATGAATTTATTTATTATGATATTTCTCACAAGAATCAAGGAGAATCAACACAAAGTCTGTCTAAAAATATCCAATTTTCATCTCGCAATTAAATTAAAGATGAGAAGAAGAGAGATTTCGATGGATCGTTTCTCGAGTCAAAATTTATAAATTTCTCATCAAATCTATCCTACAAGATGAATTTATTTATTATGATATTTCTCACAAGAATCAAGGAGAATCAACACAAAGTCTGTCTAAAAATATCCAATTTTCATCTTGCAATCAAATTAAAGATGAGAAGGAGAGAGATTTCGATGGATCGTTTCTCGAGTCAAAATTTATAAATTTCTCATCAAATCTATCCTACAAGATGAATTTATTTATTATGATATTTCTCACAAGAATCAAGGAGAATCAACACAAAGTCTGTTTAAAAATATCCAATTTTCATCAAATTAAAGATGAGAAGGAGAGAGATTTCGATGGATCGTTTCTCGAGTCAAAATTTATAAATTTCTCATCAAATCTATCTTACAAGATGAATTTATTTATTATGATATTTCTCACAAGAATCAAGGAGAATCAACACAAAGTCTGTCTAAAAATATCCAATTTTCATCAAATTAAAGATGAGAAGGAGAGAGATTTCGATGGATCGTTTCTCGAGTCAAAATTTATAAATTTCTCATCAAATCTATCTTACAAGATGAATTTATTTATTATGATATTTCTCACAAGAATCAAGGAGAATCAACACAAAGTCTGTTTAAAAATATCCAATTTTCATTAAATTAAAGATGAGAAGGAGAGAGATTTCGATGGATCGTTTCTCGAGTCAAAATTTATAAATTTCTCATCAAATCTATCCTACAAGATGAATTTATTTATTATGATATTTCTCACAAGAATCAAGGAGAATCAACACAAAGTCTGTTTAAAAATATCCAATTTTCATCTTGCAATCAAATTAAAGATGAGAAGGAGAGAGATTTCGATGGATCGTTTCTCGAGTCAAAATTTCTAAATTTCTCTTTAAATCTATCAAATCTACTATCTTACAGAAGATGAATTTATCATGATATTTCTCACAAGGATCAATCGACGCAAAGTCTGTCTAAAAATATCCAATTTTCATCTCGCAATCAAATTAAAGATGAGAAGAAGAGAGAGAGAGAGAAAAGAAAGAAGAACGTGGGCGATTAGGTGGTGCCAAAAGTGTAACGAGACGTTGAACCCGCCTTTGTGATTAAACAAAAGTGGGTTAACGCCGCGTACATCGGTTTCGCGCATCCGTAATGACGTTGGACATCCTGTCCAACCCCTTTCCCCCCTCCTCCCTCTCTTTCCATCAACCCCTACTATTAAAAGAACAATAGCCCATACCGTAGATTGTTGGTTAACGCGTCCGTTTCTCTGCTTCTTTTTCCGAACAAGCGAGACGAACAATCGGCACTGGGTGCAGCCTCCTTTTAATTGTAAGCGAAGGCGCGCCCTTCTTTTCGATACTTGACCCGTTACTTCCGGAAAACGGCTCGTTCCCAAATCATATCGTAGTCTAAGTTTTTCGTAGACTAAATTTCCACTACCATTTCATCTTAAAAAACGAGAGTAAGAGTTTCTATTATTACTCTTTTCTTACGAGACAATAATTTTAGTTACAATATTCCAACTCGAAATGTATTTTTCCTCCACCTACGATTGTTGAATATATATATATTATTGACAAAATAGATTTTTTTAAAATAATCCCTCGACTTGAGTTTCTATTATTACTCTTTTCTTACAAGATAATAATTTTAATTATAATATTCCAACTCGAAATGTATTTTTCTTCCACAATCTGTCGACGAAACATTGAATAAATATATTATTGACAAAATACATTTTTTTAAAGTAATCCCTCGACTTGAGTTTTATTTACAAGTCGCAGAGGAACGTTGAATATGTATTACTGACAAAATTCCTTTTTTTTTAAAATAATCCCTCGACTTGAGTTTTATTTACAAGTCGCAGAAGAAAAGAAAGAAACGTTGAATATGTATTACTGACAAAATTCATTTTTTTAAAATAATCCCTCGAGTTTTATTTACAAGAGGAACGCGTGGCGACATGCTTATGGATTGAAATATCAATCGAATAAGCTTTTCGTCGCGCGAACTTGGAGGAGGAAAAATCAAAGAGCAAAATATGGCGTATACAACGCGTGACCCCCATCGAGCGCACGCACACAATTTGCATGCCAACTCCCCCACCGACTCTTTGTCGCCTCGACAAATACCTATTTCTATGTCAATTGTTTCCTTACACCAATTTCACCTCCTCCTCGCTCACCCTTCCGGTCACTCCACTCGGGAATTGGTCAAGGAAAACGAATCGAAGCTTGGAAAATTCTTAATTCAACCCACTTTGAAAATTCAAGACTTCAGACTTGAATTACGTGTGAAATAAAAGATTCTCTTTTGTTTGGAACGCGTGATGTTTATCTTAGGGGTGGATTTCACGAAAGAGCGAAGATCGGGGAAAATATGGTTTTTTGGCAAGGAAAATACGTTTGGAAAGTTGTAATTAAATATATATATATATTTTGTGAGCGATTGAACGAATCTACAACTTTTCTTGTAACTTCTTTTTCTTTCAGGTGAATTTCAACATCCTTTTCGAAGGATGATGGCGAAACAAATTTGGCGAAATAGAAAAAATGATGCAAGGAACGCGAGAGGCGTGAATATACGCGAAATCAATTGCGTGTGTCGTTACATCCGGTGTTCGAACGAGGACGAGTGTCGAGGGGCCTTAAAACCATCCATGCCTCTCTTCTGTGTACGCTCGTTATTCTCGATCACGCGTACACTCGTGTCCAATAAGTCAGAGAGAGTGGCCTGCGTTGACCCGTGCGCCGCTTCGACGATATGGTAATTTTAACGTTTTAATTAAGTCAAAATATACGCGTGTAACGTAAAGACGTTGTTCTCTAATAATTTTGTCCGTCTGTGCAAGAAAAATTAAATTACAACAATTTTATAACGTGATCTTCCAATTAATTTCTCCAAATCTTTCTCTTCTCTTTGAAAAAGTGCTATTCAAAAATAGCTATTCAAATCTTTCTCTTCTCTTTGAAAAAATGTTCAAAAAATACCTATTCAAATCTTTCTCTTCTCTTTGAAAAAATGTTCAAAAATACCTATGCAAATCTTTCTCTTCTCTTTGAAAAAATGTTCAAAAAATAGCTATTCAAATCTTTCTCTTCTCTTTGAAAAAGTGTTCAAAAATACCTATTCAAATCTTTCTCTTCTCTTTGAAAAAGTGTTCAAAAATACCTATTCAAATCTTTCTCTTCTCTTTGAAAAAGTGTTCAAAAATACCTATTCAAATTTTCTCTTCGAACCAAATTTTCCACTGAAGAAAGAAACTATTTTTCAAAATTGAAGGATAATTGAAGAAACGACCGGAGGAGATCGGTGAAATTTATTTTCATATTATCTCCTCGGTCAGATGGTTTGAACGAGATGGTCCCTGGAACGTCCACGCTTTATCGTATCAAACGTGCCAGTATTTATGCGCGCATCAAAGGGATCTAATCAGAGGCGAAGAAAGAAGGAGATCAAAGACCACCCATCGACTCGCGCTTCGGCGTTGGCGAATCCATTTTTATCAGCGTGCGGTGATTTAAAGAAGGAAATGAAAAATGGGAGAAGGAGAAAAAAAAACGTGCCATCCTTTAATGGGAAACGTGTCATTTCATACTGGGATGCGATAAAGGGGAAACAATGTGGATTTGCGCAACTTTCTGAATAACACGTATTCCACCAGTTATTTCAGTTCGTTTCTATTTTTAAACGTATTAATCGAAGATTAAAGGAATTCGATTGTAAATTGAAATTATTATATTTCAAAATTCATAACGATTTAGAAAGATTGTCTAAACGAAGAGAATTTTAAGAAAAATCTTTTCCCAACCACTCTCGCAACAATCTGCAATTTAAAAATAGTAAAGAAACGAACTCTCGAGATTTCTAATCTAATTTTTATACATTTTTATACCGTTAATTAACTAACAAAAATGACACGAATGGACCGCAGCTGTACAAAATATCCCAATGGAATTTGAAATTGCAAAAACCATCCGAAACATCTCCCGCACATTCCTTCTCCCTGAAGGGAATCTATTAGAAATCTCTCGCTGAACGAATTTCAGTTTAAATGGAAACAATCGTGGCAACGATCTCTTTGTGAAACATCGCCCGCACTTCGCCCTGAAAATATTCGAATACCGATTCACTGCCGTTCGAGAGAGGTTGAAACGCGGAGAATAGAGAATCAAATAGGTCGGCGCGCGGTAAACACGCTGCATTTCAACTTTGTTGCTGTTGTTGTTGTTGCCAGGTGTTTATAAACGCGGGATGCACGTTGGCCAACGAGGATTCGTACACATCGATTTTCACTCGAGACGAAATATTCCATTCGGTGAAAAGACTCTCCTTTTTATATTTTATTTTCTGAGGATAGCAGGATTCTTTGTGGACGAAATTGCCAAACCAATGGACGTGAGATTGATCTAAAGAAATCTTGGAATCGTTTTACACGATTTAACCTGCTTCGTCGATTAAAAATTACTCGAAGATTCTTTTCGAAGATTATAAACAATTCTGGGATAACTTCGTACGTAAAGACTGAAATAAATAATCCTTCACCTGTTGGAAACTTGTCTATCCCAACTCGCCACCATTTTTTACACGATTTGCTGCGAGTATCTTTAATCTGAATCTCGAGATCCAGAAAAGCAAAAGTCCGCAAGATGTTGCGTTTACTTATCCATGTGTCATATCGTGTATATCATCCGATGCGGTTATAAAACTCGGCCCATTAGCCGAGGAGGAAGGCAGACGAGTCTGAGAGAGGAGACGTGTACCGTGACGCGACGTCAATTAGCGATGGAAACGGGCTCTTTGAACGGAACCGAAACATTTCGCGAATAAGATGAATCCGATCGTTGTATCGATACGAATGAACGCACGAGTTGTGGAAAATTACAGACGGATCGATTGTGCTCGAAAGAAAAGTGGAAAACAGATCACACCACTCTGGAACTGTCTTTTGAAAAAAGGAAAGTTTCGAGACATTAATTTCCTTGATGATAATTCAACTGGATCGAAAGATATTTCTCTTACAATGTTCAGGGAAGAAATTTGTTTTATGGAAAGAATATATCATATTTTATTCAAAGAAAATAACTCGATCGGAAAGAAAATCTCGAATATTCAAAGAAATTACACGCTTCGTTTTCTTACGAATCCAGACGATAATCTCGAAGAACGAAAAGAAAGTTTCCTCGAGAAAATGATTCGTAACGATCTTTCGATTGGAGAATATTATTTAAGCTTGTTCGATTGTGAAAGCTCGAGAAGTTGCTAATTAGAAATATATATATATATATCTATTCTTCGCCCTATTTGCGTCGAGCAAGCGTGCACGTGACGTTCCATTAGAAGTTGAGTTCTGGTTAAACCAGGATTTCGATGTTTAACGATTTAAGCGTGATCGATATTCCGCCTTCCGGATTATTTTTCTTTCGAACGAAAGCTTCCATTGAAAAGAAAGTGAAACTTGAGCAATAACTTTTCCGACTTGCGAAGATTGATCGAGATATCGAGAGAGATGATAATATTTGTGATAAAAATAGATTAAAATAACAAATGTATCACACGTATATATCTCAATAACGCAATTTCCAATTTGAAATTGCTAATGCTTGGAGAATTATCTCATCAACGATTCATCGAATCATGGAATATACTCGTCATTCGTCGCGATTCTATCCAATAATCCAATCCAATTTGATATTCGTTGGATATTTAATTCAGAAACGAGATAAACCTAATCTAATGTTTGCGATAATTAGTATCGATACTGCACCGAGCGAGCGAGCCAAAGGAAACGACGGAGACGAGTTTGTTTCCGAACGTATTTCTTTTATACATATTTTATATATATAAAAGAGGATTCGATTTAACATTCGAACAAAAGTTCAGCTGTTTCCTTCCATATCGTTTATCCGTGAAGCGTGGCGCATTAAGCGGCGCTCATTAACGTCTCATCAATATGAAAAAGCACGAGCTTCGAAAGCCGCGCGCGCGCACACATTCGCCACAGACGGATTATCGAATTCATCCGATTTCCGTTCGACTTGGAGGATAAATTATTTCCCGCATCCGGATACGCGCATACTCGAAATAGACGTACGTATATACATATATATATATTGGATTGGCGCGAATCTAATTTGCATATTATTTAAACGATCCGCGGTTATTGAACCGGGTACGCTTCTAATGCATCGTACAACGCTTGCTCGTGAATCTTTTATATACGTGACCATTGTTCCTCGCCGTGGAAGAAAGAAATTAGATTGAGAAATTGAGATCAGGCGTGTTCTTTCAACGAAATATGTACACACAAAGCATTGGGAAGATTTTAATTTGTTTACTTTTGTTTTAAAGTTAGATTAATAATGAGATTAATTTCTGGAATTAAATAATAACTGGATAATAATCCAGTTTGGAAATGTCCATTAAATTATTTTTAAATATTTATCACGCTCGCGCGGGACGAGAAACGTTGGTAATTGATTTTAATGGGGGATTAATTACGGCCTTTATAACGGAATTATAAATCTAATTTTAATCCAAAGCGAAGCACCAACACCTCTCACTATTAACTTTTCATTTCGATTCAATTTCACAGTTTAAGAACGCTTTCCCGGCTCATTAATTGAATCCAACCCTCCCTCTTTACATAATCATCGCGTTTAAATATTCGAAATACCAGCCTCGAATATCATTCCAAGTTTGGAAAATGAAAACGATAATTACCTCGAAAATCATCCTCCCCCATCCTCCATCCAAAATTCGATCGAATATAAATAACCAAGAGGAGAGACAGAACATTTCCAACTCGCGAATTCTCAAAAAGAAAAAAAGAATCCGCAACTGCGTTCTAGTCCACTAATCTACAGAACTCGTAGCTTTAAATAACTCTCCGCTTATTCTCGAATGCCGAGAATACTCTCTCCCTTCACCCCAACAAACAACAAACCGGAGAGCGGCCAAAGGTTTCCGGAAAACCAACCACCTCTTCTCTCCCCTTCCACCGGATCTCGGCCATAAAATTCCACGGAAACCGTGCCGCGATGTCGAGTATCCCGATACCCGAACAATCTGCCGCGTTATTCCCCCGATGATGGAGCGGGTGGGGGATATCGCGATATTTGATTTAAGCTCTCGCGAACAGCCGGCTGAAACGGGCGCGCGGAGGAAGCTGGCCGTTCACCCCGGCAGTCTGAGAATAAACTGCATACCTATTTGCCCCGGGTAAGCAGACAGTGGTGCACACACGCGAAATTATCCCTCGAGGTGCTCGAGAAGCTAGGAGAGGAAACGAAGGAAGGAGGGAAACGCGGTTTCTTAAAAAAAAAAAGAAGAAGAAGAGGGACGATGGAGATGAGAATCGCTGGCAAGGGTGGATTATTCTATCTTCTTGTTTTTTTTTCTATGTATTAGGGGAGGGAGTGTCCGGTTCGAGATCTTGGAGGGGGAAGAAAAGTTGCTGGGGAAGAGTTGAAGACTAGAGAGCGTTGGGGAATAGGTTTTTCCAGGGGAGGGAGGAAGAATTTTATTCGATATGTGAGGGGGGAAGGAGTTGCATCCAATGGGATGCGCGAAGGGTAATGGAAACGGTGTTGGTTTCCGGCCGAGAGAAGTTTTGTTTAATTTACTGTGCAAACGGGTCACGGGTTGTTTGCCGGTGGAAAATTCGCGGGATAGAATAACGCATTCCGCTCTGAAAATCAGGGACGGCTCTCTCTCTCTCTACCTTTCGTTGTTTGCCCCAACCCAGCTAATTAAATCTAATTCGAACGCTTTATCGTTTCGCGCATGCGGATAATTTTCGCGTATTTTGCCACGTTTTGGCGCCCAGTTTTGTCGAAATAAACTTTCCTAATAAACTCGATTCTATTCCTACATCGTTTACGATTTGAGAATAATTTCAAAGAATGTAAATTAACGTTAGAAGGAAAGTTACGAAGAGAGATTTTTTTGAAACTCGATTCGAAACTTGTATAAAAAATCATGTGGAAAGAATATATTTATATATTTTCAAAGATGGAAACGTTTTGGCGCCCAGTTTTGTCGAAATAAACTTTCCCAGTAAACTCGATTCTATTCCTACATCGTTTACGATTTGAGAATAATTTCAAAGCATGTAAATTAACGTTAGAAGGAAAGTAGTACGAAGAGAGATTTTTTTGAAACTCGTGGAAATTCGATTCAAAACTTGTACAAAAAATTGTACAAAAACTTGTACTTGTTGTACAAAAAATCATGTGGGAAGAAGGTTATATATTTTCAAAGATGGAAACGTTTTGGCGCCCAGTTTTGTCGAAATAAACTTTCCTAGTAAACTCGATACTGCTATTCCTACGTCGTTTGCGAATTATTTCAGAAGCGTTGAGAATAATTTCAAAGCATGTAAATTAACGTTAGAAGGAAAGTTACGAAGAGAGATTTTTTTGAAACTCGATTCGAAACTTGTATAAAAAATCATGTGGAAAGAAGATTATATATTTTCAAAGATGGAAACGTTTTGGCGCCCAGTTTTGTCGAAATAAACTTTCCCAGTAAATTCGATTCTATTCCTACATCGTTTACGATTTGAGAATAATTTCAAAGAATGTAAATTAACGTTAGAAGGAAAGTTACGAAGAGAGATTTTTTTGAAACTCGATTCGAAACTTGTTGTATAAAAAATCATGTGGAAAGAAGGTTATATATTTTCAAAGATGGAAACGACGCGAATCATTTAAGCATCCGGGATGTAACGGAAGGAAGAGGAGAAGGGCGCGCAATGGTAAGAATCGAGGAGGAGAAGGGTGTCAGAAACATTTGGGAGATCGGTTGGAACGATATCGAGATTATTGGCTGGGTGACAGACTGTAAATGAGAAAATAAGGGGTGTCCGGGATTCCGCGGTGAGAACCTCTTCTAGGCGCCGAAACGACCGCGTCAAACCTGTCACGGGCATTGCTCGAGACGTTGTATTCGAAATACAATACACCGATGGTCTTGGAAAAGCGGCGATGGTTGACACGTCCCGATAAAGGAAAAACGAGATTGTCAGAGACATTCGAGCCACTTGGAACTAACGTTGAAACTTTCCACTTTGAAGGGTGAATCGTGGAGGGAGATAGAGAGAGAGGGAAATGGTATCGCGAAGAAATACGTCTGTAAAACTAGAGTGTTAAAAAGGGAGATCGTAAATAATCCTGCAAACCTTTCGTTAATAAGTGAAAAACGTTTTAAACCAAATTATTTCTCGGAAGAACTATCGCGAAGATTCTAAATTAGATTTCTCGGATGTTCGGCGAATTTGGACGGTTAGAAAATCCGTGGCGTGGCAACTGCAGTCGCAATTTTCTTCATTCATCAAGCTGGGAGGGGAGGGTAAAACTCGTTTGCCTTTCTCTCTCTCTGTCTCCCCTCTCGCGTTAAATACACCGCGAATTTTCTCCCCTGAAATATCCGTAATTTCTCGTAAGGGGAAATTCGTAATTGAATTTCCAAGACGTTTCATAGACGGGAAGAGGTCGTAAAAGAGTGAAATTTCCTATCGAAAACGATTCTGAACGGTGCAAATGTAAAAGATTTCGTCTCTTTACAATTTTAGAGGAAATTTTTTTCTTTCGTTACAATTAATTCGACACAAATCTACGAAAAATTGTTAAACAAATTTTCTCGAAGAATACGTAGCAACGCAAAAGGACGAATCATCGAAATTTTCCTCGAAATTGAGCGCTGAAACCCGTCCCCCCGAATCTGAACGACAATCGGGGGAAAAAAGGAAATGAACTGAGAGCCACTGGTGGCTGTGAAAATGGAATTACAGCCGGGACATTATGCGCAACGCGTTTTAAAAGCATTACGAGAGACGGCGACGGTCTAAAATAAGCCGCTTTGCCCGTGGCCGAGATCGTAAAGCTCACGGAGTTTGAAGCTCCGCTGCCGCTTCCGCGATATTACCCACGGCCGTATTTTCGATCCCAGACACGCGGGGGGTGCGTGCGCGTTCGCATTTGGATCCACGAATTTCCGGGCTCGATAAAAAATCTCGCCACCACCGGAGGCGAGGATGAGAACCACCGCGCAAACCGCGGACACGTCTGGGACGTTATTCGGGACAAGTTCGAAGCTGTCTCGGCCCGGGGACAATATGCACGGCCGGGGAGATAATGCGAGTATCGACGAGTCACTCGCTCGTTCGAGACGAGAGGAGAAAAAAATTGGATGAGATGAGAAACGAGGAGGATGAGATGTACGTGTACGTTCGAATTAATAATAAATAATTAAACGTTTTATTCGGATGTTGGAAGAAATTATCTTTGCGAATTTCTTGAAACGATACTTAAATTCATGGTTTGATGCAACGAATGTTATCATATCACGATGAAGACGATGGAAGAGATGTACGCGTACGTTCGAATTAATAATAAATAATTAAACGTTTTATTCAGATGTTCCTCGGATAGAAGAAATTATTTTTATGAACTTATTGCAACGATACTTAAATTCATGGTTTGATGCAACGAATGTTATCATATCACGATGAAGACGATGGAAGAGATGTACATATACGTATACGAATTAATAATAAATAATTAAACGTTTTATTCGGATGTTCCTCGGATGGAAGAAATTATTCTTGCAACGATACTTAAATTCATGGTTCGATGTAACGAATGTTATCTTATCACGACGAGGAGGATAGAAGAGATGTACGTTCGAATTAATAATAAATAATTAAACGTTTTATTCGGATGTTCCTCGGATGGAAGAAATTATTCTTGCAACGATACTTAAATTCATGGTTTGATGCAACGAATGTTATCATATCACGACGACGACGATGGAAGAGATGTACATGTACGTTCGAATTAATAATAAATAATTAAACGTTTTATTCAGATGTTCCTCGGATAGAAGAAATTATTTTTATGAACTTATTGCAACGATACTTAAATTCATGGTTTGATGCAACGAATGTTATCATATCACGATGAAGACGATGGAAGAGATGTACGTATACGAATTAATAATAAATAATTAAACGTTTTATTCGGATGTTCCTCGGATGGAAGAAATTATTCTTGCAACGATACTTAAATTCATGGTTTGATGCAACGAATGTTATCATATCACGACGAGGACGATGGAAGAGATGTACGCGTACGTTCGAATTAATAATAAATAATTAAACGTTTTATTCAGATGTTCCTCGGATAGAAGAAATTATTTTTATGAACTTATTGCAACGATACTTAAATTCATGGTTTGATGCAACGAATGTTATCATATCACGATGAAGACGATGGAAGAGATGTACGTATACGAATTAATAATAAATAATTAAACGTTTTATTCGGATGTTCCTCGGATGGAAGAAATTATTCTTGCAACGATACTTAAATTCATGGTTTGATGCAACGAATGTTATCATATCACGACGACGACGATGGAAGAGATGTACATGTACGTTCGAATTAATAATAAATAATTAAACGTTTTATTCAGATGTTCCTCGGATAGAAGAAATTATTTTTATGAACTTATTGCAACGATACTTAAATTCATGGTTTGATGCAACGAATGTTATCATATCACGATGAAGACGATGGAAGAGATGTACGTATACGAATTAATAATAAATAATTAAACGTTTTATTCGGATGTTCCTCGGATGGAAGAAATTATTCTTGCAACGATACTTAAATTCATGGTTTGATGCAACGAATGTTATCATATCACGACGAGGACGATGGAAGAGATGTACGCGTACGTTCGAATTAATAATAAATAATTAAACGTTTTATTCGGATGTTCCTCGGATGGAAGAAATTATTCTTGCAACGATAATGGTTCATGGTTTGATGCAACGAATGTTATAATAATATAATAGAGGAGTAATTGATTATACATATTGTTGATAGGTTCAAGTATTTTCCAAATTCCAAAAACAAGATCGGTTCCAGACTCTCGAATACAGATAACACAAAGAAGTCGTTCTTATACCAAGGGCCATCGCCAAGAGGATGCTCCTCCAGAGGAACGATATTGTTGGCGACGAAGTAGAAGGCTGCCAAGACGCGTATGATTGGTGGAAGAGATGGAGAATCGAGACACGCGAAGCTCCTTTCCCTTTCTCCCTCTCATTCAATGAATTTACTAGCTAACTTCCTAACTTATTTGGGATTAATGAAAAGTTCACTTCGAACTAGGCGTAGTCCCTTTTTTTTATTAATTTCGTTACACAGAAAATTCTCCCTTGAAAGATTTGACGCGTAAGCGTGGAAAAAGAATTACACCCACGTAACCGATACAGCGATAATAGGCCGTAATTGCGGCTAAAGATATACAATTTCTCTGGCAATGACATCGCACAAAGGGAAAGGAAATAGGCGTTTGCGCGTTTGCGGTGCGGTCGCGAATAACTCATCTCTAATTACGTCATTAGGGATTGGATGGCGGGGTTGGGGAAACATCTTTCGCTTTCGTGATTACGCGATCGATTTTGCTCGAGCACGCCACTCGCCTACGCCGTTTTACAATTCTCCACTCTTGCCTCGAGACGTAACGTTGATGTCGAAAAAATATCCGTGGATCGGATATTTTCTCGTAATATATATAAAGATACATATAGAAAAATCTGATGAACAAGGAAGCTTTTATCCTTCTCGATTAACGAATGATACGAATTTTTAAATTTCTTGCACCTTTCTTTGCAACGCGAACGATCCATCATCAACTCAACAACGGTTCATAACTTCATCGGAGAACGCGTTCGTCGTAGAATGTTTGCAACCTGGCTATTTCAATCTCAAAGGCGTAAATTTCGCCTCGTGACGTAATCGAGCAGCGGAGTGCAAAATTTGCGGGAGAAACCGGTGAATGGTTCCGGCAAAGTCGCGCCACTTCTTCGAGTCGCAACGGATAAATGAATAGAGTTTGCGGAAAGGTGGGGTCGCCTCGTCGTAGACTCGATTCACGAGGTTGCAACGGACGCGCGTGGATGCAACGGTGGAAATACTCACGTGCACCATCATCATCACCATCATCATCATCATCGTCGTCTCGCGTGTGCACGCGAGTGAAAAGGAATTCGCGTATTCATTCGAGAGGGAGGGCGTGCACAGGCGTTGCACGAAACAAAGCCTCCCCCTCCCCTCCCCCCGAATGAATACGCGTGAATTTAAAGGGAAACGCGGCGGATGCGGCAATCTTTAGTATTCAACGCGACCGACGCGGACGTTTAAGAATCCAAGCGGCGTGCGTGGAGGAGATCGGAACCGAACGATTTCGAGATCCTTTCCAACACCTTTCTCAAATTTTCCTTTCTGGAAAATTTCGAGGAATCGAAATTGCTTTTCTTTTAAAAATAAGAGTCTAGAATAATCCTTTTATGTAATAATTTGTCTTTCGAGATATATCGTCTCCGATTGAAAAATTATTACAATTAAAATTAAGCGTGCAAACCCGGCCACACGCGCGTTACACGCGTTATTCGCTCGGATGAGTACGATGATGATTCACGGCGATACTTTTAGGATTCCATAGAGGCGGGTTATATTTGAGGCGACGTGATCCATGAAGCGCGCGACGAGGACGAAACGAAGCTCCACTTTCTCGACAAATATCCTCTCCCCCTTTCGCGAAATTTCTCCCCTGAAACGAGTTCTCCCTTGACTTTTTCAGCCTACAGAATCATCGATTAGAATAAAGTATAATTTTTCCTTGGCCGAGAAAAAAGCGAGCAAACTCGTTTCACATGCACGATGAAAAGATTCGATTTTCGAGATATATATATATATTTATGGTTTCTATAAACGTTGGCTGATTCATTGGCCCAGAGAGTTTCATTGGTTCAGAGTTCACGGGAACGGATCACGTCACTGGGTGAGAATTGGTTCATCTCGAGCGTTGTTAAGTGCACCTCTCTTATCCACCCTCCTCCCTCCCGTTTTCCTTCCAAGTCCCTCTTTTTCCCCTTTTTTGTTTCCATTCGTTCCGCACTTTGCTCCTCCCCCCTCGTTTCCCCGGCCTACCTACTCCCTCCCACCTCTTTCCTTCCTTCCCCTATCACTCTCTCTCCACTTTTTCTCTCTCCGTCCGTCACGGTTTCAAGAATGTTTACGACGAAGCCAGATGTCCCTGATGCGATCTGGCATTGACGCATCGCCGTTTTTCTGATCCGCGCGATTCGGTTTCCGCTCCGGGGAAAGGAGGGAGGGAGGGGAGAAAAAAGAAAGAAAGAAATCGGCCCGCCACGGGATCTTTAACTCCTCTTTGGAGGGATGATGACATTGTGGGACGGCGTCCATCCATGGAGAGGGGAAAAGAAAGGGAGAAGGCGAAACAGAGGCGAACGTTGTGGGAAGGAGACGGAAGGAGTGGAAAAACGAGGCGTCGAATGAAGATGGATGAGGGGGAGGAAGGTTGGTGGTAACGTTGAAGCGTGTGGTGCGACTAGTCTTTCCGTGTGCCTCCTCCGCCGATTAATTATGCGAGGGGAGCTTGACGATTTCCACGGATCCTTCTTCTTCTTCTTCTTTTTTTTGTTTCGAACCGTGGCGAGAATGATTTATCGTCGAGCGAATCGAGGAAGAACTGTTCGACGCGCGTATGATATAATAGAAAAAAAGGATGAGACGAGAGTGGAAGTGAATCAATTAGAGGCATTAGGGAGATGAAATGTTCGTAAGCGGATCGCGATAAGGGATCAGGGTTAAGTGGACAGCGACCTAATTGCAACGGCCGTTCGAGATCTCTTTTATGATTTTCGAGAGGCGTTGTTTCCACGTACATTTAGGCCAGGGCGTAAAGATTTTCATTTACGAGGATAATAAATGTTACGAGCGTTTCCCTCCGCTTCAAATATATATATATATATATATATAATGGAACGAGTATATGTTTCCTTTAAACAAACAGGATTTTTGTAGAAAACGAATGGTTGGAAATTTCCTATTTTATTTAACGACGTGAGTTCTTTTTACGTTCGAAGAAATAAATCAAGATCGAGGAATAAATGTAGACAGAAAAAAAAGTCATTGTTACTATTCGTACGTTAAAAGATAAGTGAAAAAATAATCTGGAAAATAAATATATCCTTTCGTATCGTGCTTTCTTTTACGAAAACAGTTTTCTCGGAAGAGAAAAATTTTCGAAAATGAACGAAGAGAATCGTATTCAAACACATTTACGACCACGTTCGATTTACAACAATGTTTTTCATTTCGTGGATCTTGGCGGAAGAAAGAAAATTTATTTTCACGATCGATTTCCAAATAAATGGCGGCACGAGCGATAATTAATTGGCGGGCACGCGTTATGGAAACGCGAGTAACGCCAAAGAGGGGAAAGACAGACGCGCGCGCGGTCGACTTTATTGCTTCATCACGGCTGGAATTCGATTCGAGGCTTGGTGGTTGACAGCCTCGCAATAACATTCCATCCGAGCATTAGCGGGCTTATACAAGGCGGCGAAATAAAATCAATCGATGCTTCTGAAGTGGACGAGTTTGATCGCGCGTCGTCGGCGAAAAATTGAGAGGGGAAGAGAAAAATGACGCACTCGTTCGATGGCGAGTTCCACTCGATTCCATTGACTCGAAAAATTTGGAATTTTAAAAAGATAGAAAATTTTTGTGGAAAATTTTTTCGACGAGAACGGAAAAGAAAAGAAAAGAAAAACGATGAAGATTTTTTTATTTCTGTAACTACTTTCTGTAGCTCATTGGAGAAGAAAGTTGAGTGAGAAACAAGGCAGGATACTTTTGGGACCAACTGTATATAGATACGACTATTAAAGTTATATAGGTAAAGTTTGAAAGAAATGCAGAGAATATGCATAAGAGTCGTAAAATGTTTATTACAAAGATGAACATAAAAGTTTCTTATATGATAAATGTTCAAGTAGTTTTACGACTGTGCAGCTTTTCTGCGATGCAATTACAGACGTTAATACTCGTGGCAATTGTGTAATAACGCACAATGAGTGTCTTATTAAAGAAAATTTAAATTTATTGAATATGGATGAAAGGAAACAAAGTTGCCGGACACGTTACACGTTTCGTTACGAACAGTTAAGCTTTATCGACTTACTCGAATAAACTGGCGCAGCGCGAATAATAATCGTAAACAAATTCAATAAGCGAGCGAGATTAAACGACACGCGTTCAATCGATTCAACGCGAAATTAATTTTAACCATCGTCGAGAGAGGAACGACGATAATTTTGCCCCTAATTTTATTTATTAACGATGGTAGGAAAAATTCTGACGCCTTTTTCCCACGAAGAGAAAGGAAAGAAAGTGAGGAAGCTGTAACAAGATCCACACCAAGATCGAATCGAACCGCTTCGAGCGACGGAAGCGACGTCTACTTTTTACCCGCGAGCACGATGGAAAGAAGAAGCATGCATGATCCAAGGACTCGTCCAAGGGGATTCGTTTGGTTTCGCGAGAAACCAAAGTGCTTTTCGCGGATGGGGGCCAGAAGAAAGCCAGGCATACGAAAGCGAATAGAAATTTTCTTCTTGGGCGAAGAAGCAAGGTGAGAAAGGAAGATCGGTGAAAGCTTCGCGTTCTCTGAATTACAATACTTTTCAAACGGGCGTTTAACTATTCTGTTTCGTCGCGAGTCGAACATTCTGCTCGTCCATCTCTATTCACCAATGCAAAAATATTGAAATTAATTAAAACGAGGCCGAAACTGGGCCAACTATTCGATTGTAATGGATGCAACCGTGTCACGAACCTCGGTGGATAATAACGGAAAACTTGGAGAACAATGGACCGATAAATCGGGAAATTCTAACAGATCATATTGCCTCTCGATGAGTCTCGAGTTTCCTCGAATTTATTTTTTTTATTGCTTGGAAATCCAAGATTATATGGCATCTTGGAGAAGAAAAATCGAATAATAATAAAGAGAAATCAAGACACATATCCTTTTTATATTACAAATAATTTTTGAATATTTATATAAACGAAGGATGCAATAAAATATATTCCATTTCCTGTTACTTCTTCTGATAACATTTAACAAATCGCTCGATCATCGAAGATCGCACTTTCTCTGAATCTTAAACTTCGAAAGAAAGAGGATGATTAATCCCGTTTATCGATGAATCAATCACTTGAATCATCCAACGCGCTTCCTGGTGGGGAATCACGGACGAGGAAAAAGCCGCGTTATATCTAAACGAGCTTGTTCCGCGTAACCACTCGTTCTTTTTTACGAATAATACACGAATATACAAAGGCGGCATTGATCCGCGGCTATCGAACACCGATTTACCTTCGTTACAAATACGCATCGCTCGAACTCGATCGTTCGAGTCTCTTCCCTCGCTTATTTGTATGTACGACGCAGAAATCGATTAGCGAGCCTCTCACGACACATTAAGCTCCTACACCTCGTAAATCGAAGGCTGGAAAAGGCTGTTGAGCAACGAATAACGACAGTCTGACAATAATGACATCGAAAGCGAGGAATTTTTTTAATTAAATTTTGGCTGATCGAAACGATTCTTCTATTTGGAGGATGAAGCGATTGCAAGAGAAACGGAAGCGCGTCTGAATCAATAGCGAGGAAGGTAAAGGCGAATTGTCTAAGATTTATTCCTTTTTGCTTCCCCGAATTCGTTTATTTTCGCAGGGAATAAAATAAATGTTCGGGAAGAAACAGAGTTGCTAAGAATAATGCGAAGCCGAGGTCACAAATTGCGTAACGCAGTTTCTGCTTTTGATAATTTTAGAGATAACGAAAGTTTTTAATCGAATCAATTATATTCGTGTTTCACCGAGAATCGATGATACAAAACGATATAATCTCCTCAACGAAATCAATTATCGCGAGAGTTATAAATAAAATCGAGTAAAATCACGTTTTTATTGCGGTCAAACGATTGAATCGTTCAATTTTAAATAATTCGGACAATTCTAACGTTAGAAATTACCAAATCGAAGTAAAAATTAACTGGCTTCGGATTTTTTTCTTTTTTTTTAGAATCATTAAAAACGCTTTTGGTAAAATTAATACTTTGTACTTTTAATCAAAGTATAATAATGTATAATGAGCGTATTGTTAAAACTGATTTCAATCCGATCGACTTTGAAGTCGTAAATTATTTTACAATCCAATGAACGACGAGACTCAACTTCGAACGATTTGGTCAACTCGAACGAACGTTTGGGGGCGAAATTTAAGCGGTTGGACGGTTAAATCGAAAGGAATATTTAACGATATCCAACGTATCCCCCGGTTTAAAGCTCCGCATTCGAGTCACGCGCCACCGAACATCCGGTCATAGTTTCCTGCCTGTGTACATCTCGAGCCGCGATTGGCGCCTATTTTTGTATTTCGCTCGGCGACTCGTCTCTCTCTCGCAGCAGCCTCGAAGGGCGATTCTCAATTGTCGCGCATTTCAACGATTTCTTCGTGGAACGAAGCGACGCGTGTGCCCGGGAAAAGAAAGACACGAGAGAAACACGCTTGAGTTGTCATTTCTCTAGTCCCTTGATTGGACAAGCTTATGTAAATGTAATATGGAAATATTAAGATGATATACGCACTCACGTGGACGATCGACTCGAAGATGCGTCGCCATGCGGTTCATCAGTAGGAAAATTATATATCGTATCGTACACGGATCCAGCAACAAATTCCTCGTGCATTGCTGCTTCCTTCGTAATAATAATAACGTTCCCTCTTCGAAATTCACATTTTGACGAGCGAAGCTTAATGCGGTTTCCTGTCGTCGATTAGCGGCCAGCTGAAACGTGATGAAGCGAGAGGTTAATTTCACCGACAGTCCGACCATAATTACCACGAAATAAACGGGATATATATGGCAAATATATGGTCCGTTACGGCGAAACGTTAAACGTATGGAAAGGAACGTCGCGAGAATTGGTTATCATCATGGTTTTTTTGGATTGAAATGCACCGATTCCAAGAACGGTTCTTTCCAACCGATTCGGATATTTAGGTCGCGGATGAAGGGCTGTGAGAAGAGCGTTTCTTCCGCGGTGAAATCCTGAGAGACGCGCGTCTATTCGGTTGCAAAAAATTTCTGGGTCACGATATATCTATGTTTGAGCGGTTCCATTCCGTAGAAATGGACGGGGATTTCGAACACGAAGGTTTATGGATTAATTCTATGGGACGGAGGATGAAGTTGAACAGAGATTTGGGTTATCTTGGTTGGGAAAAATGTTTGAGAAATACTTGTTAACGTTTGTAATGAACGGGTTAGAGGATTGAAGATGGACCGATTGGTTTATTCAGAACACAGGAGTGAGGATTGTTTTGTAGGGTTTGCGCAGCACTGTTATTTCTAGCTTTGAATCTCAGATTTGCAGATGATCAGAGTTTAGAAAAAAGGTTAAAAATGAGACTTAAATATCTAAAAGCTGTAGCAGAATATTAAATTCTTCTTTTTCTTTCTTTCTGAGAAACATAGTCATCACAACAAATGAAGAATGACAAATAATGAGAAACGATTGTAGTTAATTGAAAATAATGGAAGCAATATCGATTATATTAAAAATCGTTTGCGTTTGATACGGATAAATAACGTATTTCGAATAAGCTTTTATTTATAAACATTTGTTTATAAGTTATTTACCGAGTATTTTTGTCTCAACGTAAATATTTCAACGCAAGTGTTCCCGAACGTTTGTTAGAAGTGCGTGTTTGATGAATATCACATTTAACCCTTTGTGATGCGTGCCGCGTTTATCATTTATCTTAACTGGTTCGTTCGTACTTCGTACGTTATTTTTAAATGCTACGTTTGTAATTTGATATTTTTGTGATTAACGATACGTAAAATATCTAATACCTTCACTTCCATTATTTTTGTCATTCACGTTTATGCTTTTGTCCCAATTTTCTCCTCCGATCGAATGATTAAATCCTTATTTTAATTCCGATCTTTTCAAGTTCATGGAAATCCATTTTCTCGAAACGTGGCTCACGTCAAATGCACAAAGGTTGCTGCAAAAATTCCCCGACAAATCAGCAGAAATTTATCTCCGCTTAAAAATCGCAAAGCGAGCCGAACAAAAGAGGCGTTTTCAAACGCGTGGCACGCATTCAACCGCGTGGCCTCGCGTGCGACGTTCGTAGAATCGTTTCGAGGAATCGCGACGAAGATGGCCGAAAAAGACGCACGATTAAGGTCAATTCCGGTCGCGCGGTTTTAATAAACGAGACCTTGTGCCGGTACAGGTTTTAATGCACCCCAGAAACGCGCGTGCTTAATCGGAATGACCTGTATTTCAACGTCGTTTCTTTCTGTTGTTTCCTTCTCTCTTTCTCTTTCCATGTCTGTCGAAGCACAGTTTTTATTAAAGTCTCTCTCCAATGCTCGGAATATAGCTATGTCGCGTAAATAGCGTCGATAAGAGGCAAGCACTCGCGACGAGAGCACAAAGTAACCCTTTGCATCTTCAAACGATCGTGTACCGAATCACAGAATGTGCCGAAGCGATAACATCGAAAACGAGAACAATCGAGAAACGTTTGTTGTAGCGAATTAATTTTACCTTTGTAAAGATTTGTTTTTTCCCCTTTCTTCTCTTTTTTCTTTCTTTTTATGACGACACATCACTGCACAAACTGTCGTGACACCATTTTGACGATTCACTCTCGAACGAGAATTTCGATAGCTCGATATTTTCGGTTAATAACAAATTCGTCATGGCTGATCGATGATCGATATCAAACTTCTCGTTTCAGCTACGTCTATAACCAATATTCTGCAATTTAGTTAAAAAGTTTCGTGAAATGGATAATTAAATAATAATAATGAAAAACTCGTGAAAAGTACCAAATATGATAAAAAGATGCATTGATTTTGACATTTTTTATACATACAGAGTGCACATATTTTCATTATATATTATATAAAGTCGAAGAGAGAAATATAGAAAATTCTATTTTTCACTCTTGAATAATATTTTTTCATTATTTATTTAATTATATCGTAAATATATCGTAAAATATTTTGAATAGATGCATAATTTATAACATTTTCATAGATCGATTACGTCGATGTGAAATAAAAATAATGGCGTCGTGAAATTGGCGGGAAATGTGTTAAATTGGCGGGAAATGTGTTAATGGCAACTTCATACATATCTATTGATTTCTCGAATTACGATCTTATATCACTAATAAAATATTCAAGCAAGTTCTAGCAGTTTTCAAACTTTCACAATTATTCGAACAAAACTATTTGTAATATTCATTTCGCGGTGTATTATACTCTTAAGGGTCAATTAATTGCATACGAGTCGTATACGAGTGGCATACGAATTGCATATTATTGAATGTGCATTGTATGTATCGATGTCACGTATTTTGAAATAAACCACACGGCCGGCATAGATGTCCAAACATGGTCAAGAATCTTGTGCTACGTTGATTTATGCAATATATAGAGTGTAAATTATTCTTACCTCGCTTTCAAATTAGTTCTTCAACATGTCGACGTCTCCATCTTTCCCTTTAGTAGAGAAATTCTATCATGGAAATTTACAACTATATACGCGTGAAAACTTGTCACTTGCATTTCATTCTGAATTTGATACCGTCTACATATCAACAATAAAACAACACCTTGCTCAGGTTCTAACCGATATCGCCATTTCGAAGCACACTTGAATGTACTATATCGCCATCTCTTGAAGCGAGTGAAATTACATTCGATAGGTATTCTGTCATCGATACTTTATTTTACTGGTTTCATTTTACTGGTTACATGTATTGTTTAAAGACGCCATCTATGCGAAATTTGAATTTATAGAATATTCGCGGGGACAGTGTCTAGTAACAATTTGTCACATGGTGGTAGTGTGTCTATTAAATTATATGATATAAATATAATTATAGAAAGTTCAAGTTAATATTTGTATTTATAATTGCTATTGTGTTTTTCCAATAAAGGTAATGTATAATTAAACATTTAAATAAAGATAATATATAGATTATTTACATTTATTTGTATGTGAATATGGATCCTTGTATTTATGAAAGATAGTGCATCAACACTATTTATTTACCATTCAGAAATAAATTTATATTTTTCTTAAACATATATTTTCTTTAATATTTCAATAATCAATCTTTCAATATTCATTTACTATTACGCAATTAGTTAATTGTAATAATGCGTAATAATGTGTAAATATATATATATATATTTATATAATAAATATATATATTTATTTTTCATTTGTAAAAAAAAAATATGGAGGATCATATAATTATCGTATCAATTATATTAATTTTATTAACAGAAATATTCATTTTGAATAAGAAAAATTTTTAAATTTAATATATTCCAATGGTAAAAAATTTTATTCTTTCCTTTCAATATAGAGGTCACCATGTCTTGTACATACAGTGCCATCTATCGTTAGGTGTGAAGTATCATTAGAAGGTTATTCAAGTTGCGCGCGTTCTCTCCATTTGACAAGTGTTTCGTGTGTAATCCGGTTTCTAAAGTGTAAAAGTTTTTCAAGAAAATGGGTGTTACAGTGTAAGTAATTTTACAATTAAAGATATTTTTTCTATTCATCTATATTTATCATTTATACGATGATGGACGCGTAATTTCGTGTACTATATGTACTTTCTCTATCTTTTGACGTTTAGAGGTTATGTTGAAATAGCACATGTTAGAACGATAAAAATGTTCTAGAATGTTTTATTTCAATTATCGTGACATTCATTTGACGTAATAATTATCACAAGCGTTTATATTTATTTAAATACAAGAATATGAAAGTTTATCATTCCTTTGTCTAACCGGCATTTTGTGTGTTTCTAGTTTGCAACAATATCCGATGATAGAAAATAGAACTGGACCACAAACCATCGAGTTCCTGACAAAACGAGTCGTTGCCCTTGGTGCTATGCAAACTGGTCAATTTTTGGTGGATTGTGAGACCTACGTTTCGGTACCGCAATTGGGTGAGTGTTTTCATATTTTGAAATTGAATTTTCGTCTCGTTATTTGTTCCGATACAGCGTAGTACGTTCTGTCGAACATAGATGGCTATAATTGTACCATTCGCGAAATAAGTTTCACAATTTTAAGCAAATTTTAATTATTTATTGAGAGATAGCGTAATATCTAGTAACGAAAAATTAATTTCTTAATCTACATCTGCGAAAATTAATTATAGGATTGTTTATTTATAAACACTGCGTATCATATAGGAAATAGTTGGTAAAAAGAGAATAAGAAAAACAATCGTTTGACGATTATGTCTGTTTTTTCTTTTGGCATTTTATATATATAGGTGTATATGGATTTCTATACAAACACGCAAGTAGTTGGTTCCGCCGAAGGTCATTTAGCGCTTGGATATTCAATATCGTCTGTTATTTCTAGAGAGGTATAAATGCAGACGCTAATGAATTTTTAAGTACATACTTATTCGTAGCATAAATACAGAATGCACTCGTTCGACACGTGCACATCTCTTTTAATGCAAATATCATACCACCGTATCGGCAGGATTGTTTTGTGCTATTCGTATCTCTTCAACTGACCTCGATTCGAGAATTAATGAATTCTCATGAATTTTTATTTATTTTTAGAATCGTTCCATTAGTAGATTAGCATAACTATATACGACATAATCTAAGAAATTGAACAATAGAAAGATGATGAAAGCGTGAATTCAAATTCAATCGAAGAATTACGAATTTTTTTCGCAAAATTTATATTACATTGTATCTCGATCGCGAATTATAATATGATGGTCGCAATGCGAGTTGATTACTCCGCTCGATTCGATTCGAATTTCGCGCGTCATCGATCATTAGGGCGCGAATTTATAAACAAGTTTCTTAATTTGCGAAGGTACAAACGAGCTACGTCTAAGCATCATTACAAAAATATTAAATCTAGCAAGCGAAGCTAGGCGCGATCTTTTCAGAATAGGTCAAATATATGTATTTATATACATATATATTTATATTACTATGTATATCCTTAATATGTATGCAGCTTTTGAAAAATACGTTTCCTCGGAATATTTTTTTTTTTTTTTCTTTTTCAATTTTTAGCTTTATCTACATACAAACGAACATCCCTTTCGGTGACGGCCAGCGCTTCCTTCGAATGTCCCATCTTTTTATTGTCGATAAGTTGTAAATAGTTCGCGTTAATTTATTGTCGATAAATAGAAGACGTAATTACACAAATATAGCCTAATCACAACAGGCCGTGGCATTTTCGATATCAAGATGCGCTATATTTATTTTGCAAATGTTTTTCTTTCTCCTTCTTAATATTAAATTTACAAACAATTTTCTCTTATTTCTCTTATTTTAATGTGTACACACAACGTACACGCACATACATTCTCACACACATGTATATGGATACAAATGTACATACGTGTGTGATGCGGGCCACGGGAAATTTTCGAAAAAGAAAAAATATATATATATATATATATATATATATATATATATATAGATGTATATACAAAAAATTATAAATAATTTTTCAATTGCACTTTGCCCGATATGTGTACCATTTATTTATAAATTTTTAGAATTTTTTAAATTCCGATTATGATTTCCGATTATATTATATCATACCACGGCCTGCATCATAAATTACTCGATTTCTCGAAATTATAATTACATAGTTATGCGTGCATTAATACGAATTTTTTTCTAATCTGATCTTTTGACTCGCTGATCGCTATATATCTAAGGATTACGATAATACCTTCAATTCACGAAAGTGCACAGTGCAGATTTTATTTTTATTTTTATTTTTATTTTTTTTTTTGTTTTCCTTTTTTACGTACGTCTCGCTCGTTGCGTATCTGTGAGTTTAATTCGCTTAGCTATTAACTAGTCGAAAGAAAGGATTATCTTTGATAATTGAGGAAAGAAGTGGGTTTTACCGTTACTACTTTTATAGTTTGTTTCAAAGAATTTATCCGCTATTTCTTATCCAGTTCCGCTAAGTGATTTTTTTTCAAAAAGTTTACATATACATATATATATACATATATATATATATATGTATATATTGTTCGGCGCAGTACACTAAAGAGAAACGAGATAGTCTTACAATGGTCGAATAATCATTCTGTACAATCTTTATAATATGTATGTATATATATTTATATATTTATATAGAATCCCGGTTTTTCTTTTTTTTTAATTCTTATATCCTACGTGCACTCGTTTCACGAGCATTGCACCTGTGTTAACTTAATCGTAAAGTTTTTTTTTTTTTTTTTCCTTTTTTTCTTTTTATTATTCAATACTGCGTCCAAGCCCTTGAGCATTACAAGATATATCTTTAGATAGGTATGAGATTCGAAGGTGCTGCGCTCTCCGTATTCTTCTCTCATTTGTATACAGCGAAAAATTGTACGAAAAATTCTACGGGGTTATAATCTTTTCTATTCAGGGATATGTCTTGAATTTCGATATCGTCGATTATCCTAACGAGAGCATCTCTCGAGGAAATATTTTTTCCCCCGAGTCGTTAAGTTAATTTCTCTTTCTCTTTCGGTTTCGATTAATTTTTAAGTACACGAGTTCTTGTCTATGACAGGATCAGAGAATTCAGCACTCTTCGTTAGAATATTGGATATGGCAGGGATATGACTCACGGGATGATAAAAAACGATTAAAGGTGTAAGAAAAATCCTGCCTGATAGACTGCACGGAAAAAAATATTAAACTGAACTCGTTTCGAAACTGAAATTTGTTGAATGTTTCGCGGAACATAGGCGAACATTTTGTTGATATGTCGACAATTTAATATCCCTGACGTCGGGCGCGCTTAATCAATTAAGAATTAATTCAATTCAAGTTAATAATATACTATACTAGTTTTTTACACAACGACACGATTTTTTAGAAAAAATATTAGAACGATTAGAAATTCAATTTGTAACGAAAACTCTCGAAGGAAGAGTACTCTCCTTCGTTCGATCTCTTTACGATCTCGCAACATGAAACGATAATAACTCGTGAAAAATATTTTCATCCGTGAAGACTAGGCGTTCGATCACAGATGCAGACCGCTAATATTCTGCAAAGTCGACGCTGACGAGTTCTACAAACTATATAAAAATATAAAATACAAATGCCGTTTTTCCTCGAATATCCTCCCCCCAAAGGATTCCACTCTTGGAATATCATTGCACGAATATTGTTTTATCCATTCGCGATCACTCTTATCTCGACGAAATTTATTATACAAAAAATCCATCCGTCGACGACAGTCGAATTCTCAGAGAAATTCGCCAGATCTTTCTTCTTATAAATGTTCCAAATATATAAAAAAAAAAAAGGAAAGAAAAAACACGACTGGCGTCGAAGTTACGTTACAGGATAAATTTTTTGCTAATTTTTCTCGTGGCGTTATAATTAATTATACGGTATTGTCGCGAAAAAATTTGTTCAGAGTCGAACACGACGCCCATATCATATACGTGTTCGTATACAATGTACACACAATAATCGATTTATATAATAGGTACTTAGTGTGAAAGATACGCGTAGTATAATATATATATCTACAGATAATAATATTGTCATCATTAAGTCAATGGCGGCCGTTATATAGAACCGTAGAACGAGGCCTATCGAGTATTTTTATATTATATACCTTGTAGCGTCGGACAAATGAAATATATTCTCTTCCTGTATCTAAATTGTTTCTCTCCGTTCTACATTCTTTTGCCAAGCGATAGCGTTTACGTGGACAGAGATGTGGTGTATCAATGTGGTATATCCACGTTTAAATTGGCGAGAAAGCTAGCGACGAAACGTTGGCTATACCCCGTCACGCGCGAATCGATCACGAAATCCAAGTTCCAATCGTTTTTATCGCCATTTTCACGTAATAAAATTTGCGCGAAAAATAGAAATTTTCGTTATTTTCTCGTCCCGAATTCAATCGAGAAATCGAAGGAAACGAGATTTTTCTTAGCGAAGCGAATTAATTCGACACCCTTTTTTAAATTTAATAGAGTTAAATCTAATTTTCCTTCGATATCGGATTTTAAATTTGAAAAGAATAGAGAAATGATTAATAGAAAGAGAAATCAATCGTACGTTAAGTTTTGAAGGAAATGAGAAATCTGGATCTCTGAAATTTTACATCACGCTGTCCCGCTCTGTATTTTAATCAGCACTTCTTTTCTCTCGCGTGTTATTTTTGGAAATTGTGGAAAATTTTCGGTTGAAAATATCACGGGTGAACCTTTTAAAACGTGTCTAGAGAAACGTCGTCGACAATCGACGGACCAGTCTATCGATTCTATTCTAAACAAATTTATTGTATACACGTGTATGTATGTACGACTATCGTTTTCCTTTTTTTTTTTTTTCTTTTTATGTATAATTTATACGTTATAATTCTGCGTTATTATCTGTACGTCTATGTGTATATATATATCGTATTTGCGTGCTCTCAGAAAAGGCACGTTGCACGGAAGAGCGTTCTTTATTTGTTCATCTTTTTTTTTTTTTTTTTTTTATTATTATTGTTCCAACGAGATCCATCTTTTCGAATGTATATATATATATATATATATATACTTGCAAGAATTCGTTTGATATATATATATATAGCTACTGAAAATAACTAATTTAATGCGCTTCTTGGTCAAAATATCGTTCGAACGTTTCCTCTCGCAAGGCAGATCACGAAGATGGGTCTATCTATAATTTACTTGTAATTCAGTCGTGTCGTTTGAAAAAAGAGATCTTACTCGTCGTTACTTTGATTTTTACGATTACGATTAATTATCGAAAGTGAGCATAAAACTGGTCAGAGAAGGGAGGAGAAAATTAATCGTTTGAACGTATTAATCTTATTCTTTTAACAATTATCCCCTATTTAATTTTTTTTTTTTATATATACCTCTATTCTATCGTCGTATAAATTGTACCTTTCTCTTTTTTCTTTTTTTTTTTTAATTACATACGAAGTCTTCTTTAGAATGTCGACACCCATCGCGCGTCAATTCTCGAATTTTCAAAGATTAGGTCGTTAGGACAACAATCGTTGATTCTGACCAATCTTATACTAATTGTTTCACGAACAATTACTCGAATATCTCGTCCATATATATTTTGCATTTTTCTATCGACTCGCGAACGGAAAAAGCTCGTATCAAATCGAGGAATGAAGGAACTCGGTAAACCTAATCGTCGTCGTCTAATGAGATCTTGCTCGGGACAGAGATCAACCTTCTTCTTTCTTTTTTTTTCCAATTTCCTCTTCGGGAAACGAAATTATTTCTTCAGGGGGTGGGAAAAGTAAAGCTGCTCCTCGACAAATTATTCGATCCTCGGAGCGAACAACGGCACCCCCTCGACCGATCCCTCCTCGTCGATCACAAGTAGCAAGTTTTGTAATAGATGAACGCGACCGTGTCCTTGCCGAACGTCCTGCATTCCCTCTCGTAGTGCACCTGGCCGGGCTCGTACTTGCCCCCTTGGGGATATTTGCTCAGCCTGGACAAACTCCTGTACAGTCTCAGGTAATCGTCATCCTCGAGTCGATCCTCCATTCCGCGCCCTCCATACCCTCGTCGTCGATGCCACCCGTCGTCCTCGTACAGCGACGACCCTCGCCTCGCCTCTCCTCCCCTCCACCCGCTCGACGACACGAAACCAAACGCCACGCGGGACCCAAGATCCCTCGCCCTCCCGCGCTCCTCCACCTCTGAGAGATCCGAGAGATCCTGCAAGCTTCTCCTCGGATAGCCCCGCCGCGACTCCACCCGATCCGATCCCGGCTGATCCCCGAAATTGATGGTTCTGCCCCGCCTGGGCAGTGTCGACGAGCTGCCGTTCCAAATCCTCCCGTTCCCCACCATCGTCGGCTTAGTACTCCCGTTCAAAACGCTCGTCGAGACGTCCGCTCTCCACGATCCCTCGTCGATCCCCCGTCGCGGCCTCATCTCCATCCCGCGCTCGAGCACGCACGTCGACGACTCGACTACCATCCCCTCCCCCGAAGGGTAGACACCCTTGGAGCGCGTCCTTTCCACCCGACGATTCCTCCGCCCGTACGATCGTCGACTATTCGCCTCCTCCTCCTCCTCCTCCTCCTCCTCCATCGGGTTGAAGAAACGGGTGTAATCGTGCCTGACCACGTCCCCGTTGCACGATCTTCGATGGATGGAATTGTTGGCGAGCGAATTGTCGTCGTCGGTGGTGCGGCGGCCAGCCGAGAACAGGGATCCCCCCCGGGACTGGACGAAGCTCTCCACGTTCCTGCCGATCCTGTTCGTCCTCTCCGCGAACATGTTGCAGTAATCGGAGAACAGGCCTCGACGATTGCTGCGCGACGATCCGCCGCGTGTTGGATCGGGACCCGTCGTGTCGCGGTACAACTCGCGGGGGTCGTGCTGATTCGGGTACGCTCCTCCCGGCAGGGGTTTGTTGGATTTCTCGAAATTCGAAAGGCCCCCCGTTAACGAGGCCTTATACTACCGCGCCTGGGCGTAATCGGGATTCATCTCGTCCAGCTGTTTCCCCTTCGTCTCGGGCACGCAGCACACCACGAAGCAGAGGCCGCACACGGCGACCGCCGCGTAGAACCAGAACGCCCCGTGCAGACCGAGCGTCTGAAAGGAATCAGCATTTGTTTATAGAAAAGAAAAGTAATGAAGAAATTTGAAGGATTTTTTAAAAGATGCTCTTCGAATATTATCGAGAGAATGCGAAGTATATAAGAGTTGGATAATTATCAGGATCGGTAACGCGATCGAAGAGCTCGAATTATAACACTCGATCGATCGATTATATCGGACGTTGAGAATACACCCGGACACCCGACACCTACTAGTTTCGAGTGTCCCGGCGGCCTCTCTCTCTCTCTTACCTCCCCGCCCCTCGTCTCACCTGCTGAAAATCCATGAAGAGCTTAATCCCGACGAACGCGCAGAAGTAGCTGAAGCTGGTGCTGATGCTCGAGCCGAGGCCGCGATACTCGAGGGGGAAGAGCTCGCCAATCAATAACCACGAAATTGGCGATATGCCCAGAGCCAGGGCGGTCGTGAAGACGAGGACGCAGAGCAACGGTATCCAATCGTGTTGGCCGACCACCGCCGAGTCCGGAGCGTAGCCCAGATTTTGCGTCTGGGACATGTAATAGGCATAACTGCCGAAACCGGCCAACGCCAACGACATGAACACGGTGCTGGCTATCAGAAGCGGTAACCTGCCCACGATATCGATCAGGAATCCTGAGGGAAGGGTGGAGGGAGGAACGAAGAAAATTAGAAAAAAAAGGGAAACGATTTAAAAGAGAAGAAGTTGTCTCGTGTATTCTTATGTATTCTAATTCGTCCGGCTCGATTAAACAGCTTGGACGAAAGGAAGAGGGTTACCGTCTAATCAGTACCTGATAACAGTGAAGCCAATAATTGGACGAAGCCGATCGCGATGGTGGCTCCGTGAGGATTCATGCCGCCCAGGGTCTGCCTGAATATGATCACCGCGTAATAATTGAACGCGTTCGCGCCGGAAAACCTCTGGAAGAACATCAGCCCGCACGTGATTGCGATGGGCTTGTACAAACGAGGCGTGAACACGCTGTTCTTGAACGTGAGCTCGTACTGCTTCGCTCGGGACGCGAGAATGTTCGTTTTGATCACCTGTCAACACAACAATCGTGATTGGATCGATCGAAACGGAGAATCCGTGAGAAACCTGTTACCTGGAGCTCGTGACGTATGTCGACGTGATCGCCGCGCAGCCACTGCAAGCTCGTTGCAGCCTCGTCGTCCTTGCCGTTCAGGACGAGATACGACGGCGTCTCGGGTATAAAGAGGGTCCCCAGAAAGAGCATCGAGGGCGCTATCGCCACGAGGAGGGCGCTTTGCCTCCAATTCAAGTACGTGCCGGCTATGTACGACAACAACACGCCCACGTGGCCCAGCACCTTGAGCATAGCCGACAGGCAACCCCTGATTCCCGGCATCGAGATTTCCGATATGTACACCTGGAGAAAAATGAAAGGACCTGGAGATCTGTTGGAAAATATCCATGTGCGAGATATTATACCTGGGCGACCATGGTGATGACGGAGCAGCATAGGCCGCCGATGAAGCTGGTCACATAGACCAGTTCCACGCAGGGCGCGATCCCCGTGAGGATCCAGACCACGGCCAGGGGCAAAGACGTGACGCGTAGGGCCAATCTGCGCCCCCTTCTCATCACCCAATCGCCGATCATTGCGCCGAACCACGCGCCCAGCATGGACAACGAGGCGACCCACGAGGCCTCTTGTTGCGTCACCGAGAAAGCCGACCTGCGACAAATGGCGATACGATTACGAATGACTGATACGTAGAGGAGGCCTAATACCATCGCCTGCCCGTGATTAAATCCTGTGCAATCGATCGATCGGCTGTGAAACGCATCGATCCAACCGGTTCAAGAGGATAGGACAATAACTTAGTTCTACCAATAAGAGATTTCGAATACAATTTTCTCTTTCGCTTCGTTTCGCGACAACGGATCGACGAAGTTTTTTTCGAATTAATTCCTGGATAATTGAACTCGAAAGGAACGTATCTTCGAATTTATATCCACGTAAGTTTAAACGTTGAAAACAACCGTTTGGCTCGTTTCAACTCGATCCAATTGAATCTAAATTAAATTAAATTGCGTATATAATACGTTGCGTAAATTATATATATATATATATATATATATATATATATATATATATATATACGTAAAACTGTATACACGAAAGTAGTAGTGCGTGCAACGACTAACGAGCTCGATAGCGATAAAAGCCCGCTATCGGGGAGAAAGTGTGCGAAGCCGAAAACGGAACGGTGGTGACGCGAGTGCATTTGTTCGAAACGAATTTATCTAAGATATTCGTTTATTACGCCACGGGCGAAATATCTTGTCGGTTTTATTTAATTTTCTTATCTTAGCGAGCGACGCTAATCGTTAGGGGACACGACACGCGTCTGACTCGCAATTACTTTGCCGAGTCTCCCCTGCTCTTTACATTGTACAAGAAAACGGCCGCGCGTTACGCTGTACAATGCGTATTTGAATCACAGTGGGAGGGAGTGTTATCGCGCGTGAAAATGATACCTTACCACGTGTCGTTGTTGGAGGACTGATAAAGGTGAGGCGGTTGGTTGTCCAAGATGGAATCCAAGGCGGGCGAGGTGTAACCCTTCGCCAGTCCCGAGGAAAGCGTTCCCATCGACAGTGCCAGGGTGGCCAACACCTTGCGAATCAAACGAAAGATATTTTGTGAAAAATTCCACAACCAAGTTGATACTGATAAAAATTCTCTCCAAGGATGATATTATACAATGTGTGGTAAATTGGAAGGGATCGAGTTCCTTCGATCGATGGCGGCAGATGTTTATCGTCGGACAAATTGTTGGAAGCAAATCCTAAAGGAATACTAAATAATCCCGCCATCCTCTCTAACGATCCTTCCTCTGCTCGTGTTCGTGACAATGATGGCGAACGGAGGGAGAGGGAGAGGAACCGATTTTACGGGGATCGAAATTACGCTCCGGGATGGAATCTCGTGCGATGGAATGCGAAACGGTTGTTGCAACTACTCTCTCACCTCTCTCTCTATCTCCCCCCTCTGTCTATTTTCGTGCATTCTGTTTACATTGGCGCAAATTTTTCGACGAAAGACGAAGGAGGAGCGATTTTCACTTTCCCGCCGGGCTCGTAAAATTCGCATGGAAAATGGAGAACCGGGTGGAAATTTGGTCGGATGGATTTCTGCGACGTGCTCGCAACGATCGTGGAATACGATCCAAGGCGCCGAGCACGTATCTCTCGTTCCCTGTGTGCACCTTTAGTTTATGGTACTTACTGCAAGAGGCAGTAAAATATACAAATATTGCGCGACACTCGTAGTAGATAGCTCGGTGTTGCAACTTCCTGGAGAATCGGATTCTCCAGAATTTTCAATTCTGAGATAAAACGAGTCGAGAAGAGGAGATTACGATTTCTTCGCGGAATCCTTAATTCCGAAAAAGATTTTTTCTCCCCTCGAAAGATATTTTTTAACAAACGTAAGAGAGCGCTTGTAGTATTATACTCGACGTAAATCCAGATTCTTTTGCGACACTTGTTCCTTTTTTTCTCTTCCCTTTCGGTTTCTCCATTATAGGATATTTATTACACTCGAGAGAGAGAGAGAGAGAGAACTGGAATTAAAAGGTACAAAGGAATGCCGCTTAACTGGATACCTTATGGGATAAGTGTGCAACTACAAATGATTTACCAGGCAAAAAACGCGATTAGCGATTTGAGGTCCAAGCGTGTCCGTATATCGACTAATCCGACTGGTTCTTTTTATTATAAAACTGTCTCGAGACTTTTTCGAGACAGCTAATAGCTAATACGATTAAAAAAAAAAAGAAATGTTCGCACTATGTTCGTATCATTGTGACTCCTTGTAACGTAATTTATATTCGATTATATTCGATTTTACGATTCCGTCGAAATCCGTTCAACCGTGCACGGATCTCCTCTCCCCTTCCACCGCGAATCAATTTTTCTCTCCAAGATCTGTCTCCGTTAACTTCGATAACCATCCGTTCCGGTAAAGGGGAGTTAATTTATTCACTTCCACTTCGAAGTGCGATTACGCGAACGAGAAACGAGCATCGATAGAGGTCGAGGAAAGTGGGAGGGGGAGGGGAGAGGAGCGTGAAAATATCCGCGTCGAGGCTCCTTCTCGCGCGCGTTTTCCAACTTGGAGATATTTCCCGCCCCGTTAAATAAGCGTCGGTCACCGGCGCGGGAATATAATTATTTATGAGGCGCATAATTGTGGATAAAATTCAGGGTGTGCCTCGCAATTATTGCGCAACTTCTTCTCCCGTCGAGAGAAGTTGCTTCGCGTGAAATAAATTGCCACGCTCGAAGATCGCGAGATAAACGCATTAATTCATCGCGAAACGAGGCAGACAAAAATTGTCTCCGCTCTCGGTTATTGAATTATGGCCGGGATATAATTCGATTGCCGCGGCTGTGGAGGAAAGTACAACGATTCTTGTTGCTTCTCTGAGCGAAAAATTTTAACGAATTTTGCAATTTGAGGATCCAAAGAAAAGTGGAACGATCTCACTTATTCACTTTGGAGAAGAGAAAGGAGAAGGAAGAATTGGAAATGGCTTTCGAGGGATGGCGTTAAATCTCGCGCTGTACTCGCACCTGTTGTGAATATCCTGTCGATATTTTATATATTGAAGTCAGTTTTCGAGCGTGACACTTTGTCGCAGATTATTTTAGAAGTTTACGATCCCGTCATCGTGAGGAATTTGAAGTCGATCGAGCCGCCGATCCCTCGGAAAATTTGCATAAACTTTCGATATCCTCCTCCTCCTCCTCCTCCTCCCTAGATCCGGAGACAACTTATTGCAGGCCATTTAAACGCGACGCCGCAATAACCTTTCCGTCGTCGCGGCGGAGACGCCGATATTCTCTGCCCGCGAACAATAATGCGTGGGTCGGTTGAGCCGGTTTTCAAAGCTTTTTATCCGATTGCTCGTGCATTGGATCGTGTGAAATCCATACAACTATAGTTATATACGATCCCGATTGAACGATCAGTCACTGAATCATTGAGACATGGACCGTCAGATCGGGCTCGCGATATTATTAACCCATTAAAACCGATTGAATTGCACCGCACGTACACGTATTGCATTTTTATTCAAAACTGGAGGACGCGAGATTCGATCACCTTCTTCTCGATCGAAGAATTCTTTTCTTTCCAGAAACGGTATTTTAAATTCTCGTAGGAAATCTTTTGCGTTTACTAATCGAACGAGAATAAAACTCTATCACTTTGCTTCGATCTATGATTAAATTAACGTGATTTAAAAAAAAAATTAGATCCTTCATCCAACGTTTAAAATCGTCTCGCCAAATGCAAATGTGCAGATCCAGATCCTCGGTTGTCTCCCGCGCATTAGTCTCGCAATTACTGGAATACGAAATCGGGGGAAGACGTGACTCACCACCGGTTTACGACATAACAGCGTGTGCCTGTGTTGTTACGTTACCCCCCCTTCTCGTGCTTGGATATCGCGTCCAACTGTGGTGACCCCAGGCCTGGGCCCTGTTTAACCCTTTTGACGCTCACTTTCAGCGTCTCTGACGCGCTCTGACTCTCCGTTTATAGTCACAGCGCGCTTGCGGCTCGAACTCGTACAAGTTGAAACGTTTGGCAGGGGAAAAGAGGCGAGGAAGACTGTGTGAACGAAGATTAAAGTCGGTCGTCGCCGTTGCGTGCGAAGTTCGATTTTCGGAATAAATAAGGAAGTCGTATATATTTATAACCGTGCGTGTACACGCGCGCGTGTCTTCATCACTGTTATATAAACATTTAGTTAAGAAACGTTGATTTTTTTCCCCCCCTCGAATGATTGTTCGCGTGCAATTGTTTCGGGGGAATTGGTTGTTTGATTTCTATATCCGTAAAATTAACGACGGAATCTCTCGAGAAAGTAAATTTAACTTGGATTAAAATTTTCCTTTTATTTAGAAATCGTCATCCCGTGTATCTCATTTCGTATCGTGCTCGTCCAGTCTTCTCTAAGTTAATTTTAATTATTTCCTAATAATCCGTGTTATCGGATATCATCGCGTCCGAATGGAAAGAAACTTCTCTCGATTTCCCTCGAAATTCGATATTACGAGGACAAATCCGGATTGGAAACGGGAACAAATCGGACGAGACATCCTCGCAACTTAACCGAGATTCGATAACACCTGGTTACGCGATACATACGCGATTATATCCTCGACTAATAATCGGTGTAATAATCGGGCACCGGTGTCAAAGTTGGAAACACCCCGTTCATTTCACCCAGCGCGCGATTATTCCATTTCTTGACGCACGACCCGATAATCCTGGAAATCTAATTCCCGCCCGCGAAACGGGTGAATGGATTCGTATCGCGCGCGTGCAAATATCGATGGCGCCTCGTTCGAGCAGCGAGATAATAAAATGACCGCGATATATCGAGAGCCGAGATCCAGTGTTAATGGAAAATCGAATCTTAACAACGATCGACCTCGATAATTCGGCCAATCGATTCTACGAATTTTTAACCCCTTCTTTTCTCCCTTGCTTCTAGTTATGATTACTGGTTGATCTAAGAGAGTTATTTTAGGTGGTGGACATCCGGTCGAGAGGGTTAAATCCACTTTTTCTGAATCTTGGTTTTTATTCTCGATAAGATTCGAATTTTGAGAGAGAGACAAGAGTTCGATTCAAGGATGATCGATATAAGGATGGAGAGTTAATAATGCGATCCGTGCTTTTCTCTAAGATGGAGAAATAGAAGGAAAGGGACTCGTCGTTTGGAACATTTCCATTTCCATTTCGGTTGAAAGTTCACGCCAACTTTTCCCGTATGAAACTCTCTGTTACGCGAAGCTTTAGCTCCTTCCTTTCCCCCCGCGTTGCGTTTCTTCTTAAACGCGCGACGTTAAAAGCTCGTTTACGTCGATGTGCCTCGAGTTAAGTCGAAGTTAACCGGGAGAGCCATTAGCTTAAAACAGTTAGCCGAGGAGATGCTGCTTGGTAAGCGAGGAAAGAAAAAGATGGGGGGGAGAGAAAGAGAGAGAGAGAGAGAGAGAGCTTTGAAAGTCTTTAGAGTGGCGATATTATGAAAATGGGTGGTCAGTCGAGGGCTAGTAAAGTGCACGCCGTATAATACGCGGGAAAAAGACGGGAAGAGAAAGGAGGGAAGAAGAATCGATATGCATTTTAAGCGCGGACCACTCGATTAAGCTCACGGCTGTCTTCGGCTGCATATTTGCATATCGATATGGACCTATGCCAAGAAGGGAAGATTCTCTCACTGGATTTGGATTATTTCGAGTAACCATAACGGGGGGAAATGTAAATTGGCGAAATGGGCACGCCGATAACGTCGCCTTGGCCGCCAACTAATTTCCTCTTCTTGCGAGTCTCTCCTTCTTCTCTTCTTTGAGTGAAAAAAGAAAGGAAAGAGAAATACGAGGAACACGTATTCGAATAATAAAAGCTCTAATAAGGTGATCGATACCTGTGACATGTGTTGCGGCCTCGTCGCCGTCGAAGTCATGTGCACCACGGAAGCCCTGGGCATTTTAAAGCTGTTCTCTCCCTCGTCCGCCACAGTCGTTACCTGCAACAAGCCGAACATGACAAATACAATTACATCTTCTTCAGAATTATTTCATTTCGAAGCGAGATCAAACGAAATTTCCAAAAGATTCTTCTTAATCAATCACCACCCTTTTCTTTCCATCTTTCTATATTCGAGTATATTCGGGTACGTAACATTGTTTTTACACGGAATATCGTACGCACGATAACACGCTTGGACATCCGGCGTTGCAGGATCGGTCGTAAAACTTCCGTTCCGCTTCGCCCCGCATTGGCTGGCGGTGGCGGTAATTGAATGGCTCGCTAGCCCGCGAGAAGAGAGAAACGAGCACCGAAAAGTACTTTACGAGGTTTACAGAAAGGAGGAGGAGGGACAAGGTGTAAGCTGGACGTGTAACACGACCGGCCCACGATAAGACTTTTCCTCCGTTACCCCATTGTCTAAGGTAGCTTATAAGATAATTGTCCTCCACGTCCAATTGTGCAACCCACGCGGTTGTCCCCTTTTTTTTCCTATTCTTTCTTTCTTTTTTTTTGTTGCGCGACAGGCCGTCAATGCTGACGTCTAAATCGTCTCTGGTTTCTGAATCGTACGTGGCCGTTCATTTGCATCCACCTGACCATGGTGGAAAAGCATGGAACCAGAAGTGGTCGCTCGATTCGTGACTGTCGCACGCTTTTTTGCTCGACTTCCTCTTCTTGGATGTCGCCAGAGTGGCTGATGATAATGGCCGATCAAATTTGGAGGTGTTTTCTTTTTTTTGAACGAATATTGGAACGGTGGAGGTTTCGTGATTTACCCGGGGAACTGGTTCTCGCGTCGCGATGACGAAATTTCACTCTCGTCGAAGCTCTATCCAGTTTGTCACTGGGACGAGGAGAAGTGGAGGAAGGGAATCGCGCGAGAAATGCGAGGAAAATATCCAATTTCCAAGAGGCCGTGATTAGATTGGAATCAATTTAGCGGAGACACACTGTATTCTTCCGTCCGACACTTTTTTCTTTATCGCGTGTCCTTTTTTAGAAAGTCGTTTCTCCAATTTCACGAGACAGGAGAAACTGATATCATCACCCTCCACTCCTCCCCGCGTGTATAATAACATTCGAGCAATTGGAATATAAAAGTAAGAGAATTCGAGACAGCCTTATTCCTCGAGAAGGATATATATTTATTTCCGAGAAACATTCTATATATATATATATATATATAAAACGTATGATATGATCGTGATTCCTTTCTATCGAACTTTTTTTCATATATGATTTACAATATTACGATATACGTTCTCGATATCGCCAACCTTGTGCGCCGTTGTGTTCAACCCTTAACCGGGCCCTAGTAGACGCGTGGGCCCTGATAAGGGAATTTAGGAGGCGTGTCACCACGAGCAATCTGCAATATTCCCTTTACAGCTATCTAACGCGTCTCGTCGCCGCGGAGAGCGCGTCTTTTTATAACCGTTGTTTATTGCGATAGGTTCAAGTTCCTCGACTTCCCCCCCCCTCCCCCGAGATACCCGGCGAGGTCGGATAATTATAGGCGAACCGTTCGAGAGGCTAGATACCTCTTATAATTGAGATACCGCTAGAGCTACGAATATGTCCTCCTCCCTTCCCTTCCCTTCCCTTCCCTTAGTCCTGCGCACAATGGACCGTGTAAATCACTCTTGTCTTCCATCCACCCACGCCCGCCTTCCGCTCAAGAGTTTTCGATGACCGGACTACTCTCGCGCTCGGATCCGGCTCGGATGCGTCGACGAAAATCGATCGGGGGGGAAAAAGGGAGAAACGGTTGGTGATCGAGGAATTTGCATACTTGCGTGCAGTATTGTTTAAGAAAATAAATAGGGGAACGAGTTCTCGTATATGTTAAACTTTCTTTCCAAATCGCTTTTGAAGAAAAAAAGCTTTAAATAGTGATAGAATATAGAACACGATGTGAATTTCTGAAAGAGAGAATGAAAATTGATAATGGAGTTTGAACAGAAATATAAATAATCTTCATTAACGGAGGAGTCGTCCCCTTTTTCTTATTTTTTTTTTTTCTTTTATCCTATACGTGGTATCCCTCCATCCTCGACGACACTTTGTTCCCCGATTGATAGTCGGACTACGAGAGACGAGCAAGACTCGATTTTCAATAACCGAGCAGATAAGCCACCCCGCACTCACGATTTCTCACGTTTTCTCCCTTCGTGTCGCCCTCTCCCGAGGCTTTTATCCCTCGAGCACCTCGCCTCCAGGTTTGTGGAGCACCGTGGCTCCACAATCGTGCCTCGAAATCAATATCTTCGAAACGCCGCCTCGGTGCTCGCCGCTCCCCGTCGAAACCGATTTCGAAGTCTAATCGGCCACCAACCTCTCCCCAACTCCCTCCTCCGGGGTTTGTGTTACTCGTTATTATCGTGGATCGTGGAACGTTAATCGAAAAGTTTCGCCCTTCTTCCGCAGGCTTTCCAATTTCATTTCACCGCGAGCAGGAATCTTAAAATTCGTTCTATTTTATACGCTTCTGAGTATATATTTTTTTCAACTATTATTAATAACAGGGGAAACACGATTGATTTTCATCTCATTGCAAACATCGTTCTAATTTTTCATTCTTCGATAAAATTGGAAAATTTAACGCGATAAAAAGTACGTGAGTTTTTAGAAGAAAGATGAATCTTGAAAAGAATGAAAAGTTTGTTAATCGTATCGCGCGTAAGGTTGCGAGAAAATGAGAAGAAGGGTGCTCGGAATTTATATCGGAGCGGAGGGGGAGGATTAATCTGAATAGATGAATCTGAATTCGAGGGAGTATTCTAGGGCACGGGCGAGCGTGCATACGGAACACCGGTTTGGATAATATTTTCCCTAGACTTTAGATAAAGGCGAGAGGCATATATATTTATGTGTATATATATAAGCGCCTCGAAGAATATCGCGTATTCGCCCGGGTTAACAATAATTTCATGCCCGAGATTTAATAAGAGATGCCTCGAGCCCAAACACCCTTGTTTTCGAATCGTTATACCGGCCTTGCCTAACTTAATAACTGATTTTCCTGATAAACAAACACACGGTTACAAGAAAACAGGTAAATCTGCATAGATATATAAATCGACGTACTGTATTCCATTTTTCGAATCGATTTAATACGCGTTCTTTTAGGTCTTTTTCGTAATTTCGTGTATTTTTATTTTTATACGTTTTTTGATTTATAATATTTCCGTGGTTATAATATTTACTCGTAAAAGTATTATTTATTTTATTACATGGAGATTTATATTATATCGGTTTTTAAAGTTGAATTTATGACATTTTAAATTCCCTATTTATTCTATTTAGTCAGGTTTTCCTTTTTTCTTTACGAAGTTTCGTATATAGAAAGACATGAAATATTTTTCTTTGGATATTTGAAAATTTGCTCTCTTCCATCCTACGAATGTATCAACATCCTGTATATTTATTGCATATCCGTCTCCCCTTTTAAAGATCGTCGATACTCGAATAAATTATTCCCACTTTGCGAAGAAATTCACTGTACGCCGCCAATAGCTTCGTAACAAGGTGCTGAATTACCAGAGTAAAACGGCTTTTTATGCAAATTAGAAAACACGAACACGCGATTTTCGCTCTGCTCGCGCCTCTTTAATCATTGAATTGCTCAATGACCGTGCTCAACTCCACGGTAGCTTAGTTCTTTTTTTCTCTCTCTCTCTCTCTTTTCCTCGTATGCACACACATCGTAACCACCTATCTCTCTTAATTCTCGCTTATAATTGCTAAAGAAGTTCGCGTGATATATTACCAGCCACCGTCACGGTCGATCGCATCCAGAGATCCCGACAATAAAATGCCACTCATTAACTCGATAACTCTCTCTCCCGTTTTCGATTTCGACACAATGCGAAAATCCGTGCAAGCAATTACCTATTTATCTCTCTCTCTACATATATATATCTCTTCGTCTCTCGTTGTAACAAACGGATTAGCCAATAACACGGACGCAATGCATCGAGCGATCGACAATTAATTACACGACTCTGGACGAATAAAATAATTTGTAAAAAGGAATCTCGATCCATCGTATTTCCATTCGTAATTTCTCGTCGTATTAATTAATTTATCGTCACGAGTTTTCTCGAGCGAATTCTTTAAGAAAAAATCGTTTCGAAATTTTATGAAACAATTGGAATTAATTAAAAATAATTATCGATCCGTTTTCGGGTAAATACAAAAATATTATTATAATAATTTTGGGAAAAAATTGTTTCCTCGATCACGAGTCTGGCCAAGTCTGCATATCCTTCCATAAATTAATCACCAATCCTATCCAGTCCACGCAGTGTTTACATCGAATATCGATCGTTACGTTTGCTCACCACCCTCCCTTTTCCACCCCGCGTATGCAAAATACCCGGGTTCTGCATACGAAAGCTGGTATTGCTTTACGGAAAACGTCTCGCCTCCTCTTGTCTGGTTAGAGTACTGACTTGAATATATTGCAATCGTGAAGCAGGAAGTTCTTTCCGGACAATGTAGCGTATTCTTAAAAGTACGAAGTTGAAAACGTCTCGTCCTCATTGAATCGACACCTGGCTCCTCCGCACCTGTTTCGTCCCGCATACGTGAAAGTGATTTTCACTATTTTTCGATTTTTCACAAGTTGATTCCTCCTTTTCCCCCCCTCCCTTTCAGCCTTTCCTTATATCGCTCGGGAAAAGAAGGGACTTCTCCTCTTCTCTCCTTTCTTTCCGTTGAAACGTCATCCTCATCGTCTAAGAGCCACCAAAGTCGCCCTCTCGGAGAGAGAGGACCCGCTGCGTATCTCCCTTGTCGGCTACCGTCGCGTGTACGCGCGTTCTCTTGTCCCTGACTTTACAGATAAAACGGGAGCGTCAGTCGTTCGGACGATTCTTCGTTAACCGTTGCTTTATCTTAACGCGGCTAGGAGAAACGAAACGATCGTATATTATATGTATACGAGCTACGTGATATTCGTGATATTGTTGTAAATATGCGTGGGTATATTGTTACACTCAGTTCAGATAACTTTGAAGAGACGAGCGATAAATATGGTTTTTTCCCTTCTTTTTCCGTTTGTTTGTTTGTTTCTCTTCAATAGGATTCTTCGAAAGGTATTCTAATATTAACTTTTATACGCGAATTATTATTCAGCTTGGATTTTCTTTCTCCCCGTTGTACTGTCGTAAACGATTATCCGATTATTTGTCAGGTGTTTAATCTCGTTCCACGAGAGATTGTTTCTTATGAATTATTAATAACGTTCGTTAATTAGATCGAGTAGAGAGGTAAAGTCCAGACAACGTTCCATCGAATGAATCGCTTGAAAATGAATCTCTTAATTTTCTCGTCTCGTACGAGTCAAAGAATCTGAAACTGTGTACTCTATACGTGTACGCAAGTTTGAAATATTCGATTGCATTGCACGTTCCATCCAATCCCAATGCTCGATCGATTAACTCAAAGTCGTTGGCTTTCTCTCTCTCTCCTCTCTTTCTTGATTGTCGTTCTCGCTAAACGGGGAACGGATTTCATTAACGGAGAGCGGATCTTCTTCCCGGTTTTTTTTAAGGAAAACGCGAGACAGAAGGATCGTTTCGAGCTTTTTATGAAATTACTGGCCGCGTTTCGACGGAAAGGGAGAAAGAGGCGGGTTTATCCAAGGACGCTCGTTTAATTTTCTTCAAACGAACACCGAATTTTTCCAGGAATCGTGTTTACATCGAAGGCAACCTTGTTCGGAGAATCGCTTCGAAGAATGATTTTCGGTGGATAGATTTGATTTTTCTACTTTTGAATCGTTTAATTAGTAAGCACAAATTATATTCTCGAAGCGGGATATTTCCAATTTTAAGAGTTTCAATTCAAATTCAAAGGTTTAACAATCAATTAGATTAATTTATTTCGAACGATGAAAAATTAGAAATAACAATAACGCTTAGATGCTTGTTGTATTTCTCGAAAAAAAATAATCTTGCAATTAATATTCGATTGGCATGAAAATGCAGCCAGTTCACCAGCGCCACAATATTAAATATTAAATATTGCGAATATTATTATCACAGCCGTCGCGGCGCCGTAATTCTTCGCGACAAGATAATATCGCGTTTACTTAATCGTAGCTCGTAGCCTTTAAACTCGTACCAATTAATTACGTACACGATTTCCCTCCCCTTTGTTCGATTAAAACCTCCGTGATCGCGGCCTGCTGATTTATCGTTACCCGTCCCCCTCCCCGTGGAAAATTCGCGAGGGAAATCGATTGGGCCGGAAGTGTCCTCCTCCTCCTCCTCCTTCCGCGATCGTTTCTCAACTTTTTACTCCGCTGGAGTTTCTTTCTCGCTCTATATATATAAAAACGGACGTTGAAATGTGACGCTTTGGAAGCAGATAAACGAATTGTGGAGAAATGGAGGTTGGTTTACCTATCTAAAAGTATTTTTTCGTAAGAAGAAAATTATTTTCCCTTTTTTTGGGATACGTTTGGGATTTGATACGTTATTAATGCTGTTTAAGGATTTGTTAGAGGCGTGGTAATTTCTGTTTCGCGACAAATGGAAGTTTTTTAAATTTCAACGAGATTAATTTTGGGAATAAGGGAATTTGAATACGTTTAATTAAAAATTCTTCTTTTTTATTGAAATATTTTTCCATACTGTCAACTCGACTCGAAACAAAGTTTCAATAACAAGAGATACGATCTTTTATCTTGAAAGAGAAGCGCTCTATAAAAATAAACTCCTTTCTCTCACTCAACCCCCCTTTGTCTCTTAATCGGCGAGAAAGAAAGAAAGAGAGAGAGAGAGAAAGGAAGGAGCGAGTTTATAAATCGTGGATAATGAAAATTTTCGCCACGGAAGAGTAGCGGTGTTTCGAGAAAAGGGAAGAGGAAACGGCGAATGGAGGGAAGCGAGCTTGAAGGAAGACGTATCAATTCGAAAGGGAGGAAATACACCCCCTGTGCACTCGGCTCGGGAGTAATGAAATGCAGCTTACACCCCGTATTTTACGTTTTATTAGGCTTCTCCCTCCCCCGCCGCATTTTGCTGCTTTTACCCAGCATTCGGGTCAAGTGGCTATGAATATCTGTATCCAACTGTGGCCGTCTAAAGCAACCGGCCAATTTGTCCGCCATATTTCATCGCCTTTCCCCCCCGTTCCTGTATTTCCTTTCTTCCTCCCTCCCTTTTTTTCTTTTCTTCACACCCTTCTTCGTCTTTTTCTACCCGTTTTTCGCGCGACAAGTGAAAAACAAGAGAAACCAAAGGGATAAGCCACTTCCTTTTACTCGACGACGCTTCAACGAACGTTTGAACACGATATCGAAAATTTTTGATTGTCTTCCTTTTTCAAATTTCGAAGCATTGCAACGAGCAGTAAAAGAAATAATAATCAATAGTAATCGATAATAGCATGCTGGATCCTCTTTCTTCCCGTGAATCGAACGAAAGATTCTTGATGTTAAATCAAGGAAGAGCAACGAATTCGAAATTTGAATAACCCTTGAACGGGAAAGATAAAAAAGTTTCGAGTTCCTTTCCTTCCAAGTATAATAACGGGGACAAGAGAGTTAATCGGAGCTTTCCAAAATTTCTATGGCGAATATTATCGTGGTAGAGGCGGCTTAATTAACCGCGATAAACTTTTATTCATTCGCTCGAACACGTCTTCGAGGAACAATTAACGCGCTCCGAGCAACGATCCCGCCCGAACTTGCCCCTTCCTCCCGGCCGAGAACGACAGAGGAGGAGGTGGAGGAGGAGGAGGAGGAAGTGGGATAAAGAGAGAAAAAGGGGCGCAAAGTTAGAAAGGGGATACGGTGTATATCTCGGATCGGTAATAAATTCTCGGTGGAATTATGAATTGACGTTGCGAGGATGATTCGATATAGCGAGAGGGGTGCATTTACCCGATAATCCTTGAGTGGCGCGATGCATTTAGGCTTTGGAACTCGATGGGTAATGACCAGAACTCGATTTCAGTCACGATCCAGGGTTACAGGCCGGCCTTTCCTCGACCCTCTCTCGGTATCCCCTCTCTCTCTCGGTATTTTTTCTTGGACGTTCAACAACCTAGCCTAACCCGAGAGCGCGAGAAGAACGAGTCGGGCTTGAAAAATATTATTAAAAAAGGAAGACGTGTATAAAAATAAAACGAGAATATTATCTTATTGGGAGAAATTTCTAAATATCTTGTTATCTTTCTTAAGAGAGAAAAATTCAAAAAAATTGTTTCATCGCGCGTTTTTATAAATAATTTAAACGCCGAAAACGTACGACGAAGGTAATCGATCCGAGAAGCGTGAGGCGTCCTGTAAAGCGTTCGTCATCTGTGCATGACTGTACGGTTTAATGCTCGTAGCAAGTTTCAACGTTGGATTATTCTCGACACACCTTTTCGTACTCCGGAATACAATCTCCTCGCGCTCCGTTTCGCGCCTCTCCCTCTCTCGAACGCGAGATACGATCGCATAATCCCCGATCTCTCGGCGCTCACGGTTAATTTCAACCTTTTGGCCTTGAACAGTCTCGCGACGACCAGACGATCGTCTATGAATAATACAGGCCGCGTGTCTCCTCAGCCCGTTCTTTAGTCGCCTCGTAACCGGGCGTAAATCATCTTCTGTAACTGTAGCTCTATGTAATCCCCCTCCCCCTTTCATCGCATCTATTTCGGTGTTTAAAGTGTATATATATATATATTATAACTCCTGGCTAAACGTCATCGGAGGGTATTCCATTCGTGCGATTATTCACCGGTAATGGTTTGACAACCAATGGAATAAATAGAGTCTACTCAAAGTGGTAAGCTCCACCGTTTTTAGATGTTGTACCATCACAATCGATTTGCTCAATTCTTCTTTTTTTTTTTCTCTCGAAGAATCAAGATAAATCGACGGTATTTGGATCGTATTTGGATCATGATTACTCGTTGTAATATCGTGTAATATTTCTGTTGATCGAATTTTCTATGATCGATTAAAAATTATAAATCGTCTCGATTCGGGTCATTCGAGAGTTTGACGAGAGAAATCCCTTGTTGCTATCCTAAATGTAAATCATCGTGTGGATCATATATTTAGTATATTTTTTGGTTAAGAGGATCGTCCTCTCTAGAACGATTTGGAAAGGAAAATTTGGAATTGTCGGATCGATTCGCGGCACGTTTCGAGAGGAAATTCGGTCGAGAAAGTTGGGTCCGCGTAGTCACCAGCCTTTTGTTCCTCTACCAAAAAGAAGCCGGTGCCGCAGAAATCCGAGCCAAGAATAGGTTGCGGTGCCACGTGCCGTGCTGCTCTTCTACTAGTCGCCTCTAGACAGTTGAAACTTCTGCAACCGCCGATACCCCGATCCTCTCGGTATTATTACGAGTTTCCCCCCCTTTTTCTTTCTCTCCGTTCCCTCTCATTATCGCGGATCGTGTTTCCATAATTTCGAGCCATCAATTTGCGCCTCGATGGGGGGAGACACCCTCGAAACTGCAATTAGCAAACTGCAATTTTTCTGTACTCGCTCCCTTTCCTTGACCCGGAGAAACTTTCTCTTAGGTATCTTAGGTAACTCGATATTATTAAAAAAATTGCACAACTTTGAGGAACTTGTAAATGGATTTCGCGAGAACTCTTAATAATAATAATAATAATTTCGATTATACGTTTCTGTTTCTTCGTAACGATCCCAAAATCCGTAAAGAAAGAAAGGAAGGAAGAAATTATTCCGCGAATGAAAAAAGCAGGAAAGTAGTAGTCGGTCGGGCGACAGGGTCGGCTATTCCGGTCGATCGTTGTCAATCGGTCGCGCGATCACTCAAAGTAGAGTCACCTCCTACCAGAAATAGTGTTGAGCCACGATGATTCCAAGTAACGCGGTACGTTTTCACGGTATAAAACGCGTCAACGTGTGTACACGCGTCGAGCCGTATACCCTTCTCCCCCTCCCCCTCCAGAGTGCAATATTTAACTCAATCCGCTTGGCGTGCACACGAGACTGGTTTCAAGGCAAGACACGACGACGCGAGAAGAGGAGGAGGAGGAGGAAGAAGAAGTAGTCGAGCTCTCGGCGTGCACGAATTATCCGTCCACGTGGCTCGATCCGTGAATAAAACGGGGGGCAGCCGGTCGTGGACGTCGCTTTTGGGATCGGGCCCTTTTCGTCGATAGGCGATCGTCGCAGCAAGGGGGAGGGGAAGAGATCGGCGCGACTCGATCGTCTCTCGACTCGGCCACGCACGCACAAGGGAAACGAAAACGAGTCGCGTGCTGATAGCAACGCCGATCGGTTAATTAATTATCCCTCCTCGAGACGCCTCGAACGTTCCGTTCCCAACCCTTCCCACGTCGCGATCCACCTTTTCTTCGCGCACGAAGGCGTTTATCCTTCGTTGGAATTGGAGGCTGCTCGCCAAGGGTTCGCGTGCTAATTTTCATCTCGTTACCTTTTGTGTTTAAATCCGGGTGGAGGAGAATTTTTATTCGAAATTTGTCGAAAGGATTTGAAAAATCATTACATTTATCGCGAGATTTTTTTTTTATTACCTCGAAAAAGTTAAATTAAGAACGAAGATTTTTATATTACACGAGGGATTAATTTTGTAAAGTTTCTGAAAAGAGAGTTCAAAGTTGCTTCAAGTCGCAGAATTATTCTGTTGAATGTAATTTTCGAAGAGATATTGGGAGGAGGGAGCGTGATCTGGTGGTAGAGGTCACTACTTATTATGCGAGATATTAATAGCAAATTCTTTCATGTAGTACGTTCATTGTGCACGCCTCGGTATTTTTATGATACATATATATCACGCGCTACTCGGAAACGTTCATTGTGCACGCCTCGGTATTTTTACGACACGTGTATAATATCGTGCGCGGCCTATCCAGCAGGCCGAAAAACTGATCGACCTTATCAAGGTGAATCGATCGATTTCGCTCGAAATTTCGTTAATTTCGTTATTTTTTTCTTCCTCTTCTTCTTCTTCTTCTTCTTCTTTGACTACTCGGATCAGTGTCTCGAAGGACGCGGATTAAATATCGCGAAACATTGATAGAGGGAATTTTAACACGATGCGTGTAATCTCGATTGACCGTCACATTTCGGGACGACTCGTAAAAGGAGATAAATCGAGGCCGAGCGGATAATTGAGAGAAAATTATTAAAAATGAGTTTTATATGCAAAACGATTTGATTCCGATATTATCGCCCCTCTCCTTTCGCACTTTTTCCTCTTGTTAATTTTACACTTATAAGCGCTTTATCAAGTGATCGTTTCGTGTCTTACAACTTTTTTTCCCTTCTTTTTTCTCTCTCTCTTTCTCTGTTTCTCTACGAAAGAGAGGCCGGATAACCGAGACACCTCGGTCGATCGAGATTACAGATAATCGCGATCCGGTTAATCAAGGTCCTGCCAGTAATTCATGCATATATCTACATCGTAAATATAAATCTTTAACCAATATATATATATATAGTAGAAAATATGTGGCCTGATCTTGTATGAAAATTATTTATCGGATGATCAAAATGTGGTCACCGGTGAACGTGTTAATTCTGTTTCAAGAAGTGTACCCGCTTCGTCTAATAGTTGTTTAAAAGGAAGCGCTTCGACACACGCGTGACGGAAAACGATGAGGAGAAAAGAAAGAAAAAAAAGAAAAACCTGGACGAATTCCAATTTAATTATAAATAGACATCGGAGAAACAACTCGATTTTAACTTCCAATTTTATCAATATCCTTACTCCCAATTATTATTCACAATTTTTAAAAATCTCTAGATTTTTTCTAAATTCTATCCTCATCTAATAGAAACACTCGTGTATATCATACATTTCCTTTCCAATCAGAAAAAATTTCGAAAAATTAGCTGTCGATTAAAATCATCGATCGTTTCGAAAAGAGATGAGAGAAGAATTCGTTGTCATTGTTGGCGGCTCCCCCGCGCTACGTGATGACGATCGGCCACCGCCACCTGATCCACGTTCGATCGATTGGAGCGCTTCTCGTTTCACGGGCACCGTTAGACGATTCGCGGCACGGTCTCGTTTCGAATTCTAGCAACGGACGTTTCTACGGGGAGTATCGTTTACAGAGCACGTAACACGATGTAGTAGCACCGTGTAATTTCTCTGTCACCGGGTTGCATCGTTCCCGCCGCCGCCGCCTCCGTCGCGACCCCCTTCGTTCCTCCATCCGCATTTCTATGGTTATACGGCCTCTCTGCGTAGTTCACGTGCACGTATGTAAGCTCTCCATCGACAAGCTCGAGACGTGTCCCATTTCAACCGAGTGACGCCTGTCCAAAACTCTTCCCAATCATTTAAATTGGAAAGAAATTGGACGGAGAGCGTCTTCGAAGACGATCCAGAATTGAAAATTCATTGCAAGGATTTATAAATAATCAATGAATATTGTACAGGTTAGAAGAATTATTAGGAGGATTTTGGAGATCGATTTTGAAGAGGTCGGGAGGGGAGGTTTGTTTAGGGATTTGGTTTAGAACGGGTCGTAAAGTTTTTTTGTTCCCGTGTCTCTTCGTTCGCTTTTCCACGAAGCATAGATTTTACGTCTCAATTGGCAAGCAATTGGGAAGGTTGAGTCGAGTGACACGACTTTTGTATACAAACTGGAAGAACTTTTCAACTGAAAGAACTGCGCAGTGAGAATATTTATCGAGCGTTTAAACGGCAGAAATGACGAACGATTTTCTCCGTGCGTTTAGAATTTTGATTTCGTGAGGAAAATTTTTCGATACTGTTAAAATTTATAAGAAGTAAATCCAGTTAATAAAATCGATTTACTGTTTTTCATGGATGAAATTACATCGTGTGAACCAGCTTCAATCGCGATCCATTAACCTTTAACGCTTCGTCCAAATTGGAACTGCGCCGAATTTCTCTCTTTTCGTCCTTGAAGGGGAAGGAAAAATGTTGGATCGGAATTAAATTAATTAATAAGCCGAATAATCGAAGGAGAGTCTGTGGCGTGAATTGTGACAAACATTTCGGCCGTGGTTGGGCGCCTATAGGCGAAGTCGTTTAAAAATAAATCTCTAGCATCTCTGCAACCCATCACAGATAGGTAGCGAACGAAGGCAACGAACGTTCTCCTCCTCCTCCTCCTCCTCCTCTGCTCTAAATTAAATCGCGAGTCTAATCTAAAAGCGCGGTTTTCACCCCTTCCCCTCGCCATCCCATCCACTGAATCCTGTTGGAGGCGTTAAAAATCTGCAGATTCTTCCCCCTCCCTCTCGCTTCCTCTGACGCGTCCTCTTCCTTCGTCGAGCCACTTTGTCAGCAGAAAAATATCGGACAGCTACTTTGTAGCTGGCGCTCTCTAATAAAAAGTAGAGGCGAAAATGGAATAATACTAGTGCAATTAGTGAGAGAGAGAGAGAAAAGAGTAGAATAATTTTTATTATATCGAGCTTAACCTCGTATGCGAAAAAAGAATAAAAGTGGAAGGAAATATTAAGATTAATTTTACGTATCCATAACTTCCTAATGACAGTGTCTTGTTAAAATAGGAAATTATCATCTATCATTTCGATATATATATTTTCTCGATCCCTTTTCAATATTGCTCGAGTATAGCAAAATTTCTTTAGTCACCAATTATTTATTCGTAACTTCCTTTCCAACACTGATTCTAATCCAATCGAAAAAATTCGATCGAAATCAAAATGAATATTCCACGAGTAGAATCGCGATTTAAAGATCTCCTTCGATTTTTCGACGATGGAAATGCTCCTACGTTTTCTCTCTTTGGACAAATATTTGCAAAAGAAGGAATCTCGCGGGGGATCGGTTTTTTCGAGGGCCGCCACGCGACACTTCGATCATTTACACGCGAAATTAGAGAGCAGGCGAGGCCTCGCCCCCCCTTCGCTCTTCTCTCCTGCGCGTAGCTTCGTTAAATTTTCATTAGATCGCTACAATGCGCAATTTGCCGTTGTCTTTATAAATATGGATTGTGGGACGGGGACAGTTTTTTGCAGTTTGAAAGATAATGAACGTTTCTATCGGTCAGTGTACGCGTGCGTGGGTTTCCCACTTATTACACGTTTCACCTACTTTTCCTTTTTTTTCGCGGATCTAAGCGAGCACGTTACTCGCTTTGTTCAAGCTATGCGCGAGGAACTTGACTTCTTTTTACGCGTGTCGTAATATAAATCCTTTAAAGGAGAGAGTAGAGAATTTTCTTTTCTCTTTTTAATCGCTTTTGATACAGTTGGGTTTGGATCTTGGATTTGATCTTTCGATCGAAATATTTGATTGAGAAAAGGATAGGAAAAAGTTGTCGAGCGAGGAGAGCTGCGTAATACGATTTCGAAGAGGTGGTGAAAGTGTGTTTTCACACATCATCTCGCGCAGAGGGGAAATTGAGTTGCGTAATTGGAAGGGGGACGAGATCGATGATGATTCGGGTTTGTCGATCATCGTCCCAGATGAGAAGACTCGTATTTCACAAATACGTTCGACACCCGTTCGGGATCTTGTTCTTTTGATCGTCGTCCAAAGACGACGGGGGAAACCGATGCTTCGATGTCGGGTGTGACGCGGATTAAAGTGAAATGCCCGTTCACGAGGCAACGGAAGTCATTCACTAGCTCCGCAGACGGGATACTCTAAATGTGGAACGTCGAGTGGCCGGCTTGAATAAATAATCGGTCTTTATGAGAGGAGAATTGGCTGTTGCCGTCTCTCATCGATGATCGTCGTCTCCATCGATCCATTTTTCCGAAAGAGGGGGGGGTTCGTTTGAATCTGATTTGATTTGAAAAGAAGCCGTGGAAAAAAAGGAAGAAGCGATTCCTTTCATCTCGGCGGATGTTAAAAATATTTCGAGCTGGAAATATGTGTTACGTAATCGACAATGGGAAAATAAATATTGGTAAAGATTGCTGTTGAAGTTTTTCTTTTTTTGAATAAAACAACTTGCTCTTTTTATTAAACAGAGAAACGTATATCCTCTTTCGTTCGTCGAAAATGTTTTAATCGATCGAGTCATCGATTTTTACATTTACACGTGCGTAAGAAATTCGCTCGAAACTTCGAAACGTTTCATCAAAATTGAGATTATTCGTTGAGAAAAAAATATTCCCACTAAACCATTACATACGCATCAATATTTATTCAACGAACCAATAAACCATCTTGAATACAAATATCAACGTAACAAAAGGCAATAATGGCAGGTAGTTGCTCGTAAATCCGCTTCCATCACCTATCACCGAGTTTATGTCGCAAAAAGATCCAATAAGATTCCATTGTTAGAAAATGACGAATTAAAAAAAAACGGCAAGTCGATCTTCCAAGTTCCTATCTTTATTCTTATCCAAAAAAAGAAAAAAATATTCATCAAATCCATCCCCCTCTCTATCTACCAAACTTTACACTGGAAAAAGATCAAGATGGTTATTATTTTCAAACGGAAAATGAACCAAGGATAATTGTCCAACAATAGCAATCATCTTGCCACGTTAACTCAAGCATCCGCATCTTCCATTCCGATTTGCGTTGCAAAAAAAAAACAAAAAAGAGAAGAAAGGATGAAAAGACTTCCCTATTGTTCGGCGAGGAAATGTTAAATCCAAATTTCTATCTTTACAAAAAAGAACGTGACCACCAGAAGAATACCTGCATCACCAATTTTTCACGCGTCGACACCTCGGAGAGGAAGCGTTACAAATTGTTACAGTACAACGCAGGGGGCAATTGCATCGAGGAAGGGTTCCTCCAAGTCCATGGGAGGGGAAGGGAAGAAAGAGAGAGAGGGGAGAGACACGGAGCACTCTGCATCTCATCGGTGCAGTGGTCGGCGCTGCTCTAAAATCGAGTCGAGGCCAATGTCAAAGTTCGAGCTGGCTTTCCCGCTTTAAAACTCGGAAACAATAGGGGACCTCTGCGTCCTCTGGAGTAAAAGTGCCACCGCCATTTCCAAGTGTCGTGCCGTTTGTGAGGAAGGGAAAAGAAAAAAAAAAAAAAAGGAAAAAAAAAACGGTGTGTACGTGCGCGCGATGGCACACAATGGTGAATAGAAGAAACCAAAAGTGCGATTACCATTCAAACGGGGACACGGGGAAAACTGTTATTCTCAGCAGTTATCCGTCGACGATGATGATGGACCCGGCGGACGCTCGAGGAAATCGATTTCTTTTGCACTTTCGTTCTCTCTGTCGAAATTAAAAATATACCTCTCCTCTTCTTTTTTTTTTTTTTAAACGGAACTCATCTTCGAATATTTCTTTTCGTATATTTTTATTTGTATAGATTGGAAGGGACAAGTCGGGTGGAAAAGTCTGCGTGCAAAAATTTCAACGGAAGTTTATCTATCTATTACGTTACAACGATCTTGGCTGGTACGACGATGCAATAAAGACGGGAGACAGAATGTGTTATACACGTTATTAATACACGTGTGATATAGCAAGAAGTAGCAAATGGTATTATTAACTTATGGCACGTGAAATTACCGATTTCACGGATGGATGAAACCATTGAGAATTCATTAACTAGAAATATACCGTTAAATAATAAAACTGGGAGTCGGGGACTTCGGAATGGAAAAGGCGAGTCGAAGATAACAAAATATATATATATATATACATCCGGCGATAGTTCTCCACCCGAATGAGCGGACGAGTTATCTTTCAATTACGCTTCTTTGTCCCTGATCTATCATCGCAGGTGCAGAGATAGACGATTCGAAAGAGAGAGAGAGAGCGGGAAAAGAAACGAAGGCGATGTTTATTCAAAGGCGGAAGAGGATGGATCCTCGTGTATCCTAGACTCGGGTGTGAGCACCGCTGAAAAACCCTAGAGAAAACGCAAGTTCTCTCGCGTTCTGTTGCACGTATTCAAAGGTGCAACCCTTTCATTAGCGTGTGGGCCACGCGCTCTATTATCCCCGACAAAACATCCGATTCCATTGTCCAACCGGGGAACAATGCCACGCCGCGGTCACGTGTTCTATTTTCGATCATTATCCGCCAAGTGTGCATAAAATTGGCAAATTGCGCCAAAAATCTTTCTTTCCACCAATTTTTCTTTCTCTCTGAATTATCTCTTATCTCCCAGCTTTTCACGCACCTGTCCGAAACGAAGAAAATCTCTTCTCTTCACAATCTCTCGAATAGTCTAGAAGAGGATCTACTTTTCACGCAACGAAATCGAAGGTCGATTAAATGGGAGGGGAAAAAAAGTCGGAGGGATCGCAATTTGCCCGAACAAATTGGGCGAAGTGTTTTTTGATTGATCCGATTTTATTGGGGCGCGCATTGGCGCGCGCGAAACCACTTCTCCCCCTCCCTCCTCGTGACAGGTTTGACAGCTGTCGCGGATCCACCCGTGTCACTGCTGCCTAGATAAAAGCCTTACGAAATGATCATTTCCTCTGTTTCGATCGGCAAACGCGTCGTCGCCGCGCTTCAATTGGACGTTCAACACCCTCCTCTGCCGCAACCCTTTTCTCTCCCTACTTCTCTCCAATCGACCCGTCATCCCGTTCGATATTGATATTCAAACGGGAGAATCAAAGAGGTATTTTTCTTTTTTTCTCTCCAATCATTGGCCAGGATCGAGGAAGGTTTTCTTTATTTCCAAATAATTGTTTCTCGATTTCGAAAGAAGAGCGTATCATCGATTAATGGATAGTCAGAAATTTAGCTAGCTTTTGAAAATAAGGATGTGGTTCCTCGTGGAAAGGCACGTGTCAGTTTGCGAACAATCCTTCTGCGGTTATGTAATTAGACGCAAAGACAACTCGAGAAGGGAAATATTAATTCAAACGGGAGAATCAAAGAGATATTTTTCTTTTTTTCTCTCCAATCATTGGCCAGGATCGAGGAAGGTTTTCTTTATTTCCAAATAATTGTTTCTCGATTTCGAAAGAAGAGCACGTCATCGAATAATGGATAGCCAGAAATTTAGCTAGCTTTCGAAAATAAAAATGTGATTTCTCGTGGAAAGGCACGCGTGAACAATCCTTCTGCAATTATGTAATTAAACGCAAAGACAACTCGAGAAGGGAAATATTAATTCAAACGGGAGAATCAAAGGGATATTTTTCTTTTTTTCTCTCCAATTATTGGCCAAAAATTGGCTACGTATTTTCGCGGGATCGAGGAAGGTTTTCTTTCCAAATAATTGTTTCTCGATTTCGAAAGAAGAGGAACAGGCGAATAATGGATAGCCAGAAATTTAGCTAGCTTTTGAAAGGATATGGTTCTTCGTAGAAAGGCACGTATCAGTTTGGGAACAATCCTTCTGCGGTTATGTAATTAGACGCAAAGACAACTCGAGAATGGAAAAACGAGGGAAATATTAGGTTCACAAAATAAGGCTGGAAGCATTCCTCCATAAGGATTTACCTGTTTATCTCGCGTTCGCCCTGCCCCCGTTTCGGCCTTGCAATGAATTTCTGCCGCCACTTTATGTATCGATTGTTCGTGCCACTGTCATGCAAATTTAACACCGCTTTCGCCACTGATTAACGAGCCAACTTCTATTTCCTACCACTATTATTATTATCTTTATTATCGGGGCCCATTGTGGCTAATTGCGTCTTTCATCGCGATTCCCGTTTCCTTTCATGATTTCACTTGTACTTTCAAGATTCTGAAAATTGAAAATCTATTGTTTCGCTCGTGAGTGAAAATTTTATCGACGCCTAATTGCCGTCTAAGTGAATTACCGAAATCGTATTCGAGATATATTAATTGAAAACTCGGAGGATTTTACAGTTATTTGAAGAAGAAAGTTCGAAGAAGAAAGAAGCTTCAATTGCGTTTTGCCAGTTTCCAACTCGTCGTTGAAATCACTCGTCGAGGAATGAAATAATACGAGGAGAAAGTGAAGAATGAAAACGAGGCTCGTTCTCCTGTATCAAAATCCATCTTAATAAATCGAGCCAAAACTCGCCAATTTTCTCGCGATTCACGCACACTCACGCGCGACCCATTTACCCCCAATTTATCCACAATTTTCCCCGACACCAACCGAGTCTCTCCTCGCACGTTTCACGCGCGGTGCAAAGCTTCACGAAAATGGAGGATGGATGCGAATCCCGGTTTTATCGCACAATAGGAAGCGGTCGTCGAGTGATACTTCCGACAAGGCGATCCACTGAAATAGATGAAGATCCCCCTCCTCTCGTCTCACGCACGTGCGGAAACAACGCTCTCTCCTCCTCCTCCTCCTCGTCTGCTCGCGGACCGTGTCGTCGCTATCGCGTAAATCCCTCTTCTCTCAGCGATAACCGATGGAACCCGGTAAAATTTCAATTTTTATCGTTTCAAAATTTAATGGACGAATTCCTCGAGTGTATATGAAAAGGAGATGAAAGGAAAGTTTCATTTACTCGTGGTGGTGTTTCGTTTGTTTGGGGGAGGGAGAAGAGGGTTGTTGAATGAAAACGGCGAATGGAATCGGTCGAATGGATTGATTTATTCGCCTCGCGAGAAGCGTATTAGGAATTCTACGCGAATCCTTGGTTCCGCTCGCGGAAGATTTATAGCGATCGTCTTGTTGGCGCGCGCTCTTTCTTCTTCGAGAAGTTAATTACGAGGTTTCGTTGGAATTATCGCGGATTTGATCGTTGTACATCTTATTTTCTTTTATCTTTGCCACTCGTTCCTTACTATTTTTAATGGAACTTTGGATAGAATTAATAGAACGATGACTCTTAACTCTGTCGAGAATCAAATATTGTTTATTTACCTTTCGATTTGGAATAATAGAAATAGTTTTCCAAGGTTCAGAATGGAAAAAAACATTGGGAGGGGAAAAGAAGAAGAAGAAGAAGAAACGGTTATTAAAAGTTGGTAAAATTGATAGGTTTACGAGTGTTCTCCTTGTCATCGCACACAGAAATAATCCGCTCGATATATTCTGTCGCGAATAAATCAGATATCGCAAGATTTATTGGAGGCGATCCTTAAAGGAAAAAACCTTAAAGGAAAACGAAGCTGCGCGCGTTTCTTTTTATCGTGCCCTTCCGATGATGAACGCTTCTGATAGACCGCCAAGCGCGAGAAATCGATTTGTTTTCCAGCTTCCACTTACCATTTCTGTGTCAATACGAAGAAGAAGATTTATCGATTAAAAAGGAAAAAAGAAAAAATTGGATAGTTGAAAATTTACGACAATATTCCTGATGATCATCGTTGGATAGATGGATAGATGCGTGCAAAAGGATCGATTTGTTTTTTGTTTATCGTCGAGCGATGGTTGGTAGATTGGCTTGGTGGTAGAGAAATTGGAATTTTGAAATTTTATATTTCTTCTGTTTTTCCTTCCCTTACAGAAGAAGTGGAAAGTATATTATTTTGGTCGTGGGCAAAGCTCGAAAAGTGTTTTCAACTGCGTACGTCTTTGGTCCAAGATTTGACCGAGGCAACGCGTGCATTCCCACTTTTTTCTTTTTCTTTTTTTTTTTTTGTTTGGAGCAGAGTGTTTCTGTGAACTCAGTCGAATTAAAAAATACGTAAACTTTACCGAGAATTCTTGTTTTTTGTATTCTCCAATATCGTATTCTTCAAATTTCGAATTGTTCTCTTGTTGGAGAAATATTATATTCAAAATATTCCTATTTTCGAACTCTCTCGTTAGATCAGATTGAAAAGCTTGTTGTTCATAAGTTGATTAGTTTCGATTCGATTTAATACAAATTCCTTTGGAATAGTGATTGATTAGAAAAGGGATTATTCGAATGAATAGAAATTTCGGATATTTAAAGATTTCGAGTGTTACTCGATTATAGGAAACGGAGCAATAAAGAGGCAATTATTTTTGCATGTTCTCAAGGTATTCGCGGAATCATTGAAAGAAGTAGGTCAAAATCTATATATATGTATTAATAAATAAATTGACGCGTTCGAAAGATTCGAGGTTTAAATTGATATTCTCTCGAACGAGAACGATATGCATATTTTCTTCGGATGGAGGGGGAAAAAAAAAAGGAAAAACAATTACAGAAAAATGAAGGAATTCAAAAGTTAAACTTGAGGAACGGGAGTATCAATAAATAACTGGATGTTTTCACGCGTTGATCGTTCTAAAAACGTGGAGACCAAACGTCCTCCAGGAACCTGACTCACGAATCCCTCTCATATCGCATTCCAAAGGAAAACAAGTCGAAATACAGAAGCACGACACCCCTCTTCAAACCTTCCCACACTTCAAGACCTCCTTCTCCATACTCTTAAAAAACTTTTTCTCTTCCTTCACGCTTCGCAATTCTATCGCTTCCAATCTTACTATCGTTATTCGTCAAAAAGAAATATTTTCACGGATTTTTTCCCCCAATTTCTCGAACGAAACCATCACCTTTGTCATTTTCCAAAATTAAACGTAACGAATCCATTATGCTGTTGACGTATCCCCGATTAATTCCAATGTTTCTTTTTTTCGGCTCGATCGGAAGCGATCGAAGCATTTATCGTGCGTGTCGCCGCAGAAAACGAGACCATCCCATAAACGAAATCCATCCGCGGAAACGACGCCGCCGCCGCGTAAGTGGGAGCGCGTTTAAATTACGTTTCGGCCCAGAAATTATGTACGAACGAGCGGACACACGAGCCTAACGAACGCCACGAAGGCCATTCACACCGTGTGAAGGCCTTCCCTCCTATGTGGATCGTCGACAAAGTTTTGAGAGAAAAAGAGAAAACTTTTTTTTCCACCAATCATTCGATCGTCGATTTCTTGAGGATAACGAGATTTCGAAGCAACCAGGATCAAGCAAATTGCCAGCAAGTTTGTTCAATTTTTTTCGAGGAAAGAAGATCGAAAGAAACGTGCGAACATGCGGAGGAATTATTTTTCTCGATTATAACGTTGCTCCGTAATCGGTGGGATAACGGTGGTCGCGTTGAGTCTCCGTTCCACGATAACGAGTACGTAATTATTCCCGGCCGGCCTCTTAAATAATAAGATTGCGTATCGAAACGTCGCGGCTTTGGCCGGGACGCCGGGATTGTTTGTGTACACTTGCGCCTGCTATTACTCTTAATCGAGCTAACCACGATGACAGCGTGATACGAAATACGTATCAAAGTCGTTATTCTTAAACTATGTCAATTATTTATGTAATAATCGCTGGATCTCGCTCTAAAAATATATTACATATAAATATATGCGTATATATACACACATGTATATAAAGAGAAGGAGAATTATTGTACATCTCCGTGTATCTTTAACCTCTCGAGGAAGGATTTATCGCTGCCATTTCAGATATAATACATACAATATATAATTCGTTTTCATTCTTCTAAGAATAAGAAAACAAGAGTTAGAAAGAAGGATTGTTCGCGAACAACAACTCCTTTTTTTCCTTTTTATCGTATCCAACAATCGTTGGATTCTTACGTTTATATTTATCTCGTAAAATCGAATCCCAGATCAAATATTTTCCAACTTACGTGTCTCAGAATCTCTCCTCTCCTGGCTGTCACGAGCCACGTGGTCTGCCGACTCGGACACGTGCTCCCCCGATCTTCACCCTCTATCGATCTACCGGATCGATACAGCCCCGTAATCACGATCCATCGTCCATCACGGAGAAGAGAAAGACACGAAAATCCTTTATCCCCTATATAATTCGATCCTCCCTCTCCCTCTCCCTCCCTTGTTGCTCCTCTCCCCTCCCCTCCTTCCTTAATCAATCCTCCGAGCGGACGAAAATAAATTCGTATGTTCAACCGTGACACAATTACCCGGCATTCCGGCCGAGGGAAGCGCGGGATGATTTACGGGCGATGAAGCGCGGAGGTTCAATGACAGTGGATGCGCGCGGCCACACGAGACGGGCGAATCGTCTTCTTAATTAGCCGCGATTAACCGAGACACGCGCTTTCCTCCCCGTGTACGCACGCGCGCGTTCCTCACCCCGGATAAACGAACGAACGGATGGACGAACGGACGGATGGACGGATGGACGGATGGACGGATGGATGGATGGACGGATGGATGGATGGATGGATGGATGGATGGATGGATGGATGGATGGATGGGCAGGCGAGAGCGCGACAGAAAACGTTGAACGGGAGGAACTGGCTGCGACTTGTCCGCTTGCTGACCATCGTAGCACTGAGCTCTCCTTCCTCAGCGACGAGCAATAGGGCTTCGAGCTACGAGAAACTCCAACTCCTCTCCGTCCCGCGCTCCAACGCCGCCGCTATTATCGTCCCGCTCGCTCGAGCCTCGGTTTCGCGCTCTCCCTCGCTCCCTCGCCGGTATTTCTGCTCCACGTGTGTGGAGCACGTGGCTCACGAACACGAATACCAACAAAAGGTTGGCCAGAGAGGTTGGCCAGGCTTGGAGAGTTTGATCTGGCCGGTCCTCCAGGATACGAGGAACAGGGAGCAACTCTTGCGGGGGATGACGAGGGTTTTTGAGTCGAGGCTTTTTTCGAAGGCTCGAGATGTTCTCTCGATTCTTTTGATTCGAAGGATTGGATACGGTTTATCGATTATTTCGAGGAGAGGTTTCTCTGCATAGGGAATGAGATGACTCGATCGAGATTATCGTGGAGATAAAATAGAGGTGGAAAGAGTTTTTTGATCGATTGTTAAGGGAGGAAGAAAGGTTTGAAACGTGCGATTCCTTTCAGAACTGTTCAAGATCGAAGTGGAAGATAAGAGGAAGAAGTTGATGTTCAGGTTAGAAGAGATTCAGACTAATTTCTGTTCGTCGAGATGCGGCACTGTTTACTTTCGCGATTTATCGTTCGAAATAACAGAGAAAACTTTTATCCTTTAAAAGACATTTTTTAGAACTTTTCTCGTATCTGTTCTTCTTAATCCTCTTCTTCCTTAAAACGAAGATCCCTGTCTTCGACAAAATATATCTCGCGGGATATAAACCTTTCCAAAAAGATCCAGTTCCCATGTTTCGCCCTGAAACGCATTTAAAAAGTATCGAATTCCGCGATTCCCTTCCACCAGCCAACCCCTACGAAAAGGTGGAAAGTTGGCGTAATTTCTCTCTCCCCCTATCATTACACAGCCGGGAGAATCCGCTCTCTCGTTTTCAAAAAACTTTCGAAGCGAGGGAATGGTTGGAAACTTGGTCGTTTACGGTTTCTCCCTCGAAGAATCGATAGTCGATTCGAAAGCTCAGGGCGAACCCCCGGCCATACTCGTTCCTCTTCCGAATATAAAACGTTTAAAGCGATTGGTTCTTTTTTTCCAACTTTCAATCCACGCCGATTAACAACGTTTCGAAATTCAAGGCAAATAAGTTAGTGAATCTAGCCTTTGGAAAATATTTATATCTTCCCTGTTGATCGAAATCTCGATTTTTTCCTTTTCTAAAATCGAAAGGGGTATTTGGAATATTGATAAATTTACAGGTTTTTAATTTTCGTAATCGTCGTCGACAAAGAGAGAGAGATGAATCACGATTAACGATTCGTTGATGGAGAGTTATTTATCGTCACTTTACATTAGCACAGGTATTTTGTATTTAATAAACGCTGTGACCGTGGAACGTTTTCACGGAATCGTTTCACAATCGATGCACGCGAGTGCGAGTTACCTGTTCATTAATTATTTTCGCCTCGCTCAAAGGAGCGAGATCGAGGTAGGAGGCGCAACGTGTTCATTCGTTCCAACCGCCCGCGACCGTATAATTGCGATTACATCAAAGGGTTTCAAAGGTAAACAGTCTCGTTTCTGCGAATCATCACCGGCCCCGGTCGTTAAAACTCACGCGAATATTTTCATCGATTACATTACACGGCGATTATCATTTTTTCCCGATAATTTCTCACCGTTTTTTCAATATCAATCGAAGAGGGAAGAATTGTAAAATCGTCAGGATTTAAATTATATTGAATCTATCGTTACTTTCTCGAAAATATCCATCTTTTCTTTTTTCTTTTATCCCAGACAATTTTTATATACACGCGAGAAAAGGAAAACGAGATTTCCTCCTCCAATCTCTTTCCCTTCTATTTCAAAATTTCTCTTCTGGTTTGAGAAGATAAGGAATGATAAAAAAAAAATCTTAATTCGTTCCGACGAAAGAGAAGAGACGGAATACCGGTGCGAACGAGTTTTGTCCATTGGTCGAGAAGATGAAAGATGCCTGTGGACGTAGGAATTTCTTCCCTCCGTCGAGGAAGAGGATCTCGTCGCGATGGTTCGTTTCCATCGATCGGGATCACCGTTAAGAGAAGAGGTATCGAGAGGGAAAGGGAAAGAAGGGAGAAGGGGTCGCCGCGAGGCCAATGAATCATCCGTGAAAATATGCGCTCGAAAAGGAGGAGGACTCTCGTCGTTCGTCTCGTCGGTCGATGAGGAGGGAGGGAGGGAGAAGGAGAGAGAATTCCTTTCGGTGGATTTTTCGCGTGGAACTTTGATCCGTCTGGTATCTCGTCTGGTTTCCACCCCTGAACGAAAGGATTAAAAATATTCGCGCGAGAGACGCGTGCCACTCCCCGCCTCCGCTGGATCCGACGAACGATTATGCGACGATCTGAGACATGCGACAACCGGTCACAATGGATCGTGACGGGACAAATCTAAATGTAAATCGATAAATACTCGCATAATCTCGAAACACGGCGCGACGGATGTTGTCGTGTTGGACGCGGCAAAGAGTTTCAAGAGGCGTCTCCGAATCTGAAAATAGAAGATCGGGCTTTGTCATCGAGTTCGTGTTCCTTCGAATTGTCGATTGATTCGAAAGTGATGAAGATTTAGAGGAGGGAAAACGCGGATAGAAAGAATTATCGAATGAATAAAAGAAGAGTGATTCTTTTGACGAATCGATGATTAAAAAACTGTAAATTTTGAGTTATATCATCGTCGTGCGATGCATCGAACGAATGAATCGAAGAGACCGAAATTGCTTGTACAAGTGTACGACTGATTGAAATTCAACGTTTGCCGCTTGTCGTAAATATCATTGTAACCGTGGTGGCAGAGGATAAGGAGAAACGAGTGTATTATTCTCCACGATTATTTATTCTAATTTTTTCTTCATCTAAACGATGCAATTTTCTTTCGTTCGATCGCGCGTACGATTAAGAAAAAAAAGAAGAAAATAAATTTTAACTTAAGATTAGAAATATCGACAAAGATAGATTGAGAATAAAATGCGTTTTAATCGAAATTTTTAATCGAAGGAAAAAAATGGTATTATCTTGATTTGATCGTGGATCTATCGTTTCAAGATCGATTTGACGGAGAGCGTGGAGAAGTTGGTTGAAATGAAATTCCGCTAACGACGCTAACTCGAGGAACGCTGGACGACTGGCTGATGGTCACCGTGCTTGGCTGATATGTATGCGCACCTGTGTCTTTTTACTTATGCGTGTTGCGCGCTTTCCGTGCTAAAACGCCTCGCGGCCGAACAGACACGCGATTTCCGACCGGCGTCGTCTCAACGTCAGGATGCCGTAAAAACGGATTTCAACGGGGTGCAGGATTTTTTCGTCGCCCCGACGGATGCTTGTTTTCCTTCCTCTTTTTCCCTCCCTGAAATCCCTCTCTTTTTATTTCCACGACTATTTCCAACCGGAATATTCGCCTATATACCGGATTCTCGAAGCGTTTCCACGTGTTTCTCCCTTCCTCGACAGGAGATAGTCGATTCCATTTGTCGAATTTCATCGTATTTTTTTATGTCGCCGTTTATTCGATTAGATTAGTTAGTTCTTACGATTATTTATTTAGTTTAACGATCGAAGAATTGAAAATTTTGTTCTCGTAATTTTTTTCTATTTTTAAAATATTTTTCATCATTTTGAAAGTATTCTCGTGTTTTCTTTCTTTTTTTTTTTTCCAGTGATTCCATTGTTTCGCGACAGTATTTCGATCGGGTTTTATTATTTCAATAGCCGGGGGATTAAAATGTTCGAAAAAACTTGCTTTCAATTCTCTCTCTCTCTCTTTTTTTTTTTTTGTACGCAAAATATAATTTCTGGATCCTTGAAACGTTCTCCTCTTCACCGAGTACGATTCTATTGTTTCGTAATAGCGAGTTTTTAATCGGAGACCACGCAAGAAGAAACGTTCCAATTCTCTATAAAAGAGTGGTCTCGAAACACATATTTCCTCCGATTATCTACAATTAAAATGACTTGTTGTATGCTAAAAATATTTTCGACACGATTAATAAAAATAGATTGCTCGATGAAAATTCGAATAGAATACAATTATAGAAAACGTAAAGAGTCGCACGCTGCTCTCTGTTTCAACTCGAGCGAAATCTACGAGTGGTTTCCTCGAGAGTGATCGAGGAAAGGTTTGTTTTAAATCGTAAACGGACAATGAAAGAAACGTAAATACGGTCTCTTCTCCCTCACACTTGAAAGGTTTTAATTTTCTATTCACCCTCTCGAGCCTCACCCCCAAGCACCCTCGTGGCCTCCACTTAACCACCTCTTCTACACGCTCCCCGAATCTTTCTCCTCTCCAAACGGTTTCACGCTTATCCCTCAAAGAGAATAAGGTAATTGTCTGTCGCCCGATCGTTCATCGATCCATCCAACCTTTAGTTTCTGCCTAAAAATGATAGATTCGTCCAACGAACTTCTCTTCTTCGTCGAAAGAGATTTTTCCAATCGATAAAAGAATCTCGACTCCCTGACTTTCTCGCGGTCGGGAGAGAAAAAAATAAACGAAATACAGAGAGGTTGTCAGTGGCGATAAAACGCATTTTGGCACATTGGAAAACGGCGCTCTGGCCAGCCCAGCCCAGCTGCCACGTGGCTACCAGCTGCGAAACCGTTGCTCCGTTCCAAAGTTAATTGCTTTCGAATCGTCACCAAAAAAAGAATTCCGCGGCAGAATAAACAGAAAAGTTCGTAGAACCTTTCCACTCCCCCCCACCTAAACTATACATCCAACAGGGGATAACATCTAGATCTCGTCATTTTTAGAATACTTCCCTCTCTTTGTTAACAGATTGCATAAATATTCCTTTCCCGTGTCTGATGATCGACTTTTTTCCTCATCGATGATCCTTTTTCACGATTATAGAATTTAGAAAAAGTTAAAGAGGAAAGAAAGCTTTGCCCTGTTATTCGATTATGATGGAAAGGTACACACACACACATACACGATGAGACCTGTCTGCCGGAATAATTGGAATATTCGAAGGAAACCTTGGCGCACGTTCATTCACTCGGGTCTCGGGGCTTCTGTTTTCAATATTTCCGACATAACGACACCGGTATCGGTTGCACGGGTATCGACAGAATTACGTGCGCCGCAACGCGTGAAAATTGCTCGACAAATATCTCCCTCCCCTTTACGAATAACAATCGAACACGGCGTGGAGGAAAACGGAACAAGAGTTATTCGGCCGAATCTCATTGAATAAACCTCGGTGCAGCCGATTAATCTTGCCGGTTTCTTATTTATCGAGTGTCGCCAGATCCATAGATAAGGATCAGCCGCGCGTGCTACCCATGGATTAAAGGTAATTGATCAAGATGATCGATGACACGATTCCGTTAAGAAAAGGTTTCCACCATTTTTTTTCCGTGGCGGATTTGTCGACTGATTTACTTTCGAAATTCCTCGAATTTTTGATGTTTCGTGATGATATGATTGTATTTGAAGATTTGAATCATCGTTGAAGAAGAGGATGTGCAATAATTTAAAATCAGAAAGAAAATTGTAGAAAACGCGACAACATTGATCTATCTACGTTTGAAAACTACTTAAAGATGTTGGAAGATGAAACTTCTATTCGTTCTCGACGAGAGATTTGTTGTTTCTTTGAGTTACTCAACAATTCTTCCATTCAAACCACTCGTCCCTTCTTTCGAGATCGTAATCAATATCGCGTTCGTAAATTTCCTCTCGACGATTCGTCCACCAGTTTCTTCTCTCGCCTCCAATCGAAGAAAAAAAATGTCGGTTGCGTTAGAAGCTGGATTGCGACATCCCAAACACAATATTTGTCTTAATAACATCTCGAAACTCGCTTGCTCGTTTGAACGCCTACAACATTTTCGACACGAGTCTCTCTCTGTTTGATTTGATTCTCGAAATCACGGTTGACGAGGAGGGTTCTATCGTCGAATTAGCCTCGAAAGAAAACGGAGGGAGGACCCACGAATCTCTCGTCAAACTTTTCGAAGATCTCAAGGGACGATGGAGGATGAAATCTACGAATGACGGAGTCGAAGGAGTACTCGAAAAGGAGCTTGCGACATCTCAGAACTTTCTCGATTCCCCAAACGAGGGAATTAAAAAGAAATTCCTCGTCACTCCTTTTTATATTCTCTCCAATGTTTAAATATTATGAAATCTTTTTAAAAAGAAAGGGAGCCTGTTGATAAAGCAAAATTAAAATCTCCAATTATTGAAATATATATAACGTTACATTTCATTCAGAGTTTAGAGAGTGATACATCCTGATTGGAAAAAAAATCGAATTAATCGGGGATATCTCGTTCCGATCTGACGACATTGGATCAAGGTTTACATATTAAACGTGTCGAGTACAGTAAACTAGAAACGAGAAGAAGAAACAAACCTATCGTTCGAATATCTCATTCACCGTACGTGCCAGCCGTTCGTTTCACCGTGAAACGAAACGAGAGAAAGAGAGAGAAAGAGAGTCGAACGCATTTTTTAATCGTCTGCCCACGGAAGGCCTCCACGAGGGTGAAAGCCCTTCCCCATTTCCGCGGTGTTTTTTTAATATCCACATCGCGTGTAACCGTTTTCCGTGCACGTGACGACGCCCTCGAAACGATACCCTCGCCGCTGCGCTTTGTCCCATGAATATTGATCACTTTTCCATCGGCTCCGCTCTTCGAAAAACTCGTCGAAATCTTGTTCCTCCCCGGGCGAGGGTAATTTACGTAATGATCCCTCGAGATAAGGGGCCACGCGTGATTAGAATACACGCACGATCGGATTCCTCTCTAAACAAAATGTGTTGTCGAATTTGCATCGAGTCGTTTTAATTTTGATTCGAGAAGAATTTATAATTTATATTGGCGGGATATTTATTCGTGATCGAAGAAGAAATTGCGACAGAGGTATTTTTTTTTTTGGAGCAACGTATTTCGTTCGTAACTTGATACTAATTTGCAGGTTTTATTTTGATTCTATGAAAGATTTTTCAAGATGTATAAATTTTCCCCCAAGTTTACGTTTTTTCGTTCGAAGATGGGAGAGGAGTTTACCCATTAAGCCTGGATAAAATTACCTAGGCGTGATTTTTCCCGAAGGGAAAAAAATTAATTGAATTCGAAATAGTTACTCGAGGAGACTCGTAAATCCATCGAATCAATTTACGGGAGAGTCTGTAACGGATTGCGTAAAGCGTTAGTTGAACTTGCATAAATAATCGGGCAGACTTTTCGAATTTATTTATCCGTTTATCTATCGATTTGACATTTACTATTCCGGGTGATATTTCACTCGACCCCATCATTTGCGCAAAGTTCGTCCATAATTTCCATGTTTCCTTTCTTATTTAAGGCAATTTAACTCCTGACAGTTTATTACGTTTAACCAAAAAAAAAAAAAAAATAAAATAAGATATTACCTTTTCAATCGTTTCGATATCGTACACGATACTTTTAACCAGTTGTTAAATAATATTAAATTATAAACACGAGATTCGAACGATGAAGTTTCTACATTTTATTATCCAACGATATTAAATCTTACTCTGGATCGAAAGCTAACCGCGAGATTCGAAAAAGTCAAGATATATTTATATCGCGTCGATAAAACGTAATCGTTTTTAACGTCGTCCACCAACCGAGATAAACTGTTAATATATATATATGTATACACGTATAACACACTTGCGCATTGCGCAAGGTTGGCAGGATTTCAATGGCGCGATGGATGTTGGTTTCATAGCTGTTAAGAGGAACGGTACACGCGGACGGTGGCACGCGTGAACGGAAATGCCTGAATGGGAAATATATGAGTGTTAATTACCCGGCCAGGTGTCACCTTTGCCTCTGACTTGGAGCAAACAGCCACTGTCCTCCCTCTAACACGCCATCGACTTTCTCCGTCGTTTTCTTCTTCGACATTCCATAATCGAGGGAATTACACTCGAACTTGACTTCGATCCTTTTCAAATTACATTAATTCTAAAATATCCAAATACGGAAGGAGTTAAGTGGAGCAGAGCGGATTTTTCTCTCGAAAAAGCGACGAAGACGAATAGTAGTGTGGATCGATTCTACGACGAGGATGGAATTGATACGTTCGCTCGTGGGCGGTTGAAAGCAACCCTGTCAACGAAACGAATGATCGTGGCCGGCTTCAAAAAGTCAGCTTCCTTCGGCTTGAAAGGTTGACCGCTGATGGGATCGCTTGTTCGCGTGCCGGTGCAGGGCATAAGTTAAGCCCTGAGTTTAAACGAGCTCGATAACTCGTTCCCTCCCTCTTCTCTGTTTAATTTCCATCTCCGAAAATCTTCTTTAAAACGCGTGAAAATAAAGGTCAGTGGTCTTTGTCGTCCCGAAAAAGCGTGAGTGTATATCGTAAAAGAAGCGTGGCGCTCGCCACGCGGTCTGTCGAAACTTTTATTTCTGCTGAGACCGGCTGCGTGTAATAAAACCAGAGTCAAAGTTGTTGGGCTGTGCGACAGTGAACGAGGATACGGCCCTTTGTCCGAACGAATCATCGATCAACCACCATGGGACAGGGACGAGCGGTTTATGCTACTTTACGGCCTGCTTAATAACCGCGTTGAAATACATGCGCGAGCTCTTGACCTTTGGTCAACTGCAATTTCGAAACCCGGTTTGACGACCTTCTCGTCATCCTGGGGGGCGGGGAGGGAGGAGAGAGGAAGCGTCGTCGAACATGGCGAACGCGACAAGACGCGTGTTAATCGAAATTTCCTTCGACGATTTCGTCCATTTCGCGAATCGGATTGAGAGATATCGGACGATCGAAGGACTGAATCAACTGCCTTGAATTAATCCTATTCGATAACGAATTAGATTCTGAACGAATGTTGTAATAAATTATCCGTTTTCTTTGTTTGGCCGATTAAATGTAATTCGAAAAAGAAAGAGGATATTGGAAATTATACATAGAAATATGTAGATTTTCATAGATGTGGAAAAGGAACATTTTCTTCATTTCTTCAATGAAGATTTGATGCAAAAGAAATTCCACTATCCGTATTTTTGTCTGCCTGTTAACTCGGACACGGATAGCCTCTGCTTTCTATTTTATTTTATCTACAAATTCTTCTTCCTTCTCCACAGAACTTAATCGATTGCAGGACGAGGATACGGATCGACGATAACGAGAGGAACTCATGAGAATATTCGTATTGGAACGAGAGGAATAAGAATGGAGAGGAGTGGCACACGGTGACTTTTGAACGGAAATGGCCGATATCGTTCGCTTCCGTTCCCCATTACGATACCGTTCCTCGTTATCGCCTCTTCCTTTTTCTTCCACATTCATCCGCGCGGATTCTTCGTTAACGGGGTCCAACCGCTTCTTCTTCTGGCACACTTTTTCGAGCTCGATTACCGCGATCACGATTGATCGGTCGAGGTCCGTTTCTCCATTGTCGCGAAAGTTTTAATTAAATCCGGTCGAAACTGTATCCTTGGTCGAATCGAGGATAACCTCTTTCCTTCGTGCGAGGCAAAGCTGGAAAACGTGGTCTCCCATCGTCGTCTGGAATTCAATTCGACGGAAAGGGAAGAATTCTTTTCCCCTCGAAATTGATCGAGAAGGAAGGGATGTTGGAAAAGAAGATTTCCTCGAATATCTCTCGAAAGATGGATCCTTGGAATCGTGGAAATCGGCAGTGTGTTTCGTTGTATTATTTACAACGCGCGTCTCTCCCCCCCCTCCCTCGAAAGAAAAGAAACTTTGAAGTCATTGGCATTGTGCCGTATCTTTTACGAGAGGAAGCCCGTCCAGCTTTCAGATAGTAGTATATTTCCTCGAGCGCAGACTTGCAAACAGTGACAAAGAGTCTCTCTCTCGCTCAACCTGCCTGCCCCCTAACTAGAATTACGAGCCTCGTGCCAACCGGTTGATTACCATAACGCCATTTTCCATTTCCGTGGGGGAAATCGAAAAAGGAAAAGAAAAGAAAAAAGAAAGGAAAATACGTCGAATGGTAAAAGGATGATCGTCGATCAACCATGTTGTCCGCGTTTATGCATCCTTCGTGTCTCGGTCGTATTTCTCTTAGCTCCTAGAAGGGGAGACGAAGAATTTAACGGTTCAAGTTTACGAATAAAGCTACTTGGATGATTTATCGCTCGAAAAGGTGACGATAATCGCGAATAATCTCGAGCCAACAAAGAGACTGGAACGTGAAGCTGCGAACAAACGTTTTAACAAGTAATTATTCAAAAGAATAATTTGATTGGTTACCTTTTTTTCTTTTTCTTTTTTACTCTGGTTCCCTTCTTGTGAAACACATCTCCATTTTTCCTTCTTTTCCTTAAAGAGTGATAGAACGAAGAGAGGAGGTGGAGAAAAAAGAAAGAAAGAAAGGAAGGAAGGAAGAGGAAGTGAGAACGGAGTGCGCAAAAAGAAAGGGGGAGGTTTTTTTTCATATAGAACTCGCAAGAAGGTCGGGGAATGATCGACCGGCTCGATTGTGTTATTACACGTCATAAAGTTGAGAATATCCAGGCATCGGGAGCGGCGAGAGGAACCACTTTTTTTGTATCAGCGTGTATAATCTCAAGCGTGAAATGACCTACAAGAAAGAATCGGGTAGAGGGAATCGCTCGTCTCGTCTCGTCTCCCCTCCGCGCGCGTGTGCGCAACGCTCGTTTATTCGCACTTGAGAAACGAGTCGCCATTCTTCACAGAACGCCAAGTGAAATTTCTTCATTTATCCGGTCATTAAGCATAGGCACGCGCGATCGTTGATGTTATCATACATCAACGTGACGCGTGGTTTATAATCGGATTGGACGAGATGACTTTTCGTTCCTTGATCATTCTTCTTGGAATCGCGCGTATATCCTTCTTTCTTCTCTCTTTTCATCATTATTATTTTTATCGCGGTGGAAAATTCGAATACTGTTGAAAAAATTAGACAACCATTTCCTAGAGAGATAAGAATATATATCGTAAAGTATAATTTTCTAATCGATTTTTATTGATTATATATGATTTTCTAATTAAAAATCCCATATATATATTTTTAACGATATTATTAAATTATAAAATTGTATGAGCAAAAATGGATAATATACTGGCGGCCAGTATAATTATCTAATCAATTTTCTATCTCTCTTATTTTTTTATTTTTCCTTGTTTCTCACCTCGAGAAATTTTCACTTTTAATTCGAACGAAAAATTTCTAAATTCCTTTTTTACGATAAAATCCTCCTCCTCCTCCTTCAGGGAACAGCAGGGCCTCATGTCGACGTGAACGTTTCCATTAAGCTCGGTTTAGGGGGCCTGATGCGTGACTTTGACGAGGATATCCGTTTTCTTCCTCCTCCTCTCCTTCCCTCCTTCTCTCGTAGCCACACGTTATTTAGGCAATCCTCTCTTGGGAGGTCCTCACCTCACGGCGATCCTCCACGATCGGTGATTTCGTCCGCAATTACGTCCATCTCCATCGAATCGTTTACGCTCGCGTGCAACTTGTCTCCTCCGTCGAGACGATGATCCCAAACCGTTTCGAAACTCCGCCTCGAACACAATCGAATAGATACCGTTTTACTTCGATATTAGAAACAACCGGTCCAATTCCTTCCGTCTCGAAAAACCGGGGAACGAGATCGAGCGGTTACAACCGCTTACCTCGTTCCAGCGTACCCCGCGGGGGCTTCCATTCAATTTCACGCCTATCCACTTGTATCCAATTTACTCCGGGAAATATTCCGTCACGAGGTGTATACGTGACTTTGACAAGTGTTCACCGGCGGACACAGAGCATGGAAACCTGTCTGTTGATTCAACGTAGGATGCGTCGCGCGTTTCGGCCTCGTCGCAGGCCTTGGAATTCCTCACGATTACGATTCAGAGTTCAACCACGGATGCGTCGATTCGAATACACACGAATATGTATATACGTATTCCACTTTGTTCGCATTTGCATACGAAGCGGAAACGCGGTATGCGCGGGGGGAAGGTATTTTTTTCGGGATATTCGGTTGCAAGGAATGTGACGCGTGCTTCGATCGAGTTGGAAAGATAGAGATAGGTTTAATCCGGGTCTGCGTTGTCCGGGAAATGGAAAACGTTGGTCGAGCGGATTGATCCGCCGATAATCCCTCGAATAAGTTGCGAGGGGACACGCGGACTCGATCGAGGGTTGGGCCGCGAGAGTTGATACACGGGATTTTACGGTGTCGATAGTGGCCAGGATACTTTGTACCAATCCTTTCCGCTGTGCGTTAATATTTTTCACAAGTGCGTGAAATAATAAATAGCAAAATCGACAAGAATAGTATTTTCTATAATTCTTTAAATTTTAATTTTCTTGATAGACAAAGGGATTCACGATTTATACAACTCTCATATACTTTATCTTGATGAATTTCCTCGTACGTTTCGTTGAATGGACAAATTGTTGGAACACAAGAATTCGTAATATGTTAATATGTTTTCTATAATTCTTTAAATTTTAATTTTCTTGATAGACAAAGGGATTCACGATTTATACAACTCTCATATACTTTATCTTGATGAATTTCCTCGTATGTTTCATTGAATGGATTATTGGAACAATTGTTGGAACACAAGAATTCGTAATATGTTAATATGTTTTCTATAATTCTTTAAATTTTAATTTTCTTGATAGGCAAAGGGATTCACGATTTATACAACTCTCATATACTTTATCTTGATGAATTTCCTCGTAGGTTTCGTTGAATGGATCAATTGTTGGAATACAAGAATTCGTAACGTGTTAATATGTTTTCTATAATTTTTTAAATTTTAATTTTCTTGATAAGCAAAGGGATTCACGATTTATACAACTCTCATATACTTTATCTTGATAAATTTCCTCGTTGAATGGATCAATTATTGGAACATAAGAATTCGTAACGTGTTAATATGTGGTGTTTTCTGTAATTCTTCAAATTCCAATTTTCTTGATAGGCAAAGGGATTCACGATTTATACAACTCTCATATACTTTATCTTGATGAATTTCCTCGTAGGTTTCGTTAAATGGACAAATTGTTGGAACACAAGAATTCGTAATATGTTAATATGTTTTCTATAATTCTTTAAATTTTAATTTTCTTGATAGGCAAAGGGATTCACGATTTATACAATTCTCATATACTTTATCTTGTAGGTTTCGTTGAATGGACAAATTGTTGGAACACAAGAATTCGTAACGTGTTAATATGTGGTGTTTTCTGTAATTCTTTAAATTCCAATTTTCTTGATAGACAAAGGGATTCACGATTTATACAACTCTTATATACTTTATCTTGATGAATTTCCTCGTAGGTTTCGTTGAATGGACAAATTGTTAGAACACAAGAATTCATAACGTGTTAATATGTGGTGTTTTCTGTAATTCTTTAAATTCGAATTTTCTTGATAGACAAAGGGATTCACGATTTATACAACTCTCATATACTTTATCTTGATAAATTTCCTCGTTGAATGGATCAATTATTGGAACATAAGAATTCGTAACGTGTTAATATGTGGTGTTTTCTGTAATTCTTCAAATTCCAATTTTCTTGATAGGCAAAGGGATTCACGATTTATACAACTCTCATATACTTTATCTTGATGAATTTCCTCGTAGGTTTCGTTAAATGGACAAATTGTTGGAACACAAGAATTCGTAATATGTTAATATGTTTTCTATAATTCTTTAAATTTTAATTTTCTTGATAAGCAAAGGGATTCACGATTTATACAATTCTCATATACTTTATCTTGTAGGTTTCGTTGAATGGACAAATTGTTGGAACACAAGAATTCGTAATGTGTTAATATATATATATATATATATATATATATATATATATATATATATATATATATATACATATTGACGTCCCCCCCTCCGAGATGACAAGTCGGATCCCTCGGAAGAGAGAAATTTCTCGAATCGAAAATCAGGAATCGTGGACGGGGGATTCCCTCGTCCGATGGGGGATGAGTGGAGGGGAAGGGAAGAGAGGGGGAGGAGGAGAAGAAAAAAGGAGATCCAAGCATAATCGAGGGTCTAACACGTTCTCACGGATTTGCAGCGGCAGAGCTCGACAGAGGTTCGATTCAAACGTGAAGGTGCGCCGTCCGGCCGTTTAGTATCGCGCGAGCTGACCCATTGTCGGCCCGCGAAACGGTAATTGGTTACAGCGATAATGGTGGAAAAGAAGGTTTCATTCATCGTGGGCAGGGTACGGACGGCCATTATGCTAAACGTTGATAATTAAGTCAGCGGCTCTCCGCCACTTTTTTTTTTTTTTCTTCCGCGCGTGAAACTTCTGGGAGCGTTTTTCCAAGAAGGAGCAGAGGAGGCCTCTCCGCCTGCTGACACGCGTGCTATTGACAGGTGTCGGCGGGGCTTGGATGCTTGGTTTCCAGCACACCGTGGAACGCGGACAATGGTGACACGCGTGGAACGATGCCGTTGTGCTACGAACGATTCCGATGTGTCGTGGCGAGGGACGGAGTGGAGTGGAAACCTGCCCTGTTGTGCGCGCTCGGGGATTGTTGATTCGTTGAGAAGGAGACCGATTGGAGGGATGGACGACATCTTCGAGTTCGAATCTAATTTCGAAAATCGATCCTTTCGCGAAGAAATTTTATTCTTCCTCCTTTTGGTTTCGTAAGAACCATGGATTTGGAAGTTTAATTTCGGATTTTTCTTTGCACTGGAATCTGTTTCAGAGAAACCGTACCTTCGTAAATCTTAAGTCTCTAATAATAAGTATTTTCGACAGTGAAACGGAAGAATGATCGAGAAGGAACAAAGGCTCGTCAGAGATAATTATAATCAGGTATCTGATATGTTTCGAGGTTGAATTGCTACGAGGTATTCCGCCGTTAAAATATAATACCCGCCACGGTGAGAGAAGATAGAATAGACGAATAAATTTTAATTATCGTCTTCCCTAAGTACGATATAATAATTCTCCTTCCCTATCACGAATACTTCCTCGAATACTTTACTCCGAAAAAAGAAAAAAAAGAAGAAGATAAAAGAGGTGAAATGTCACAAATGATGATCGCTGGGTCGTTAACGACGAAATACAAATAATCGAGATGTCCGTACTGTATTCGTCCACGTTTTCTCATTAACTTCTAAACTTTCTAAAAACCGTACCCTTACGCGTGTATACAATTTCTCTTAACCTCTTATTATTACCAGGAAAATAAATCCCAAATAACACGTATAATAACGCGGAACAATTGTTCTCTCACAAATATCGTGTGAATCGCGATAACTGTCCAACAAGAATTTCATAACGCACCGTTTAATCGAATCGGATCCTATAGAAATTTTCGTCTTCGTTTCGCGTTGAGAACCCGCAACAGAGTCGCATAATCGACGCTGTTTAACCGCGAAAGGCGGGCCTCGGCTGTGGGGCGGCCATTTCTCACGGTTGAACTGTGTTATCGCGTCAACCTCGCGTCCAACATTTTCCAACGCGCGTCGGAAACGCGCATCGACGCATCGAGCATCGAGTGTAAATTTTCAAGGAAACGTAGATAAACCGGCCGAGAGAGAGAGAGGTTCGAAGGAAAAATAAAATTAAGAAAAAAGCGTCGATCGACTCGTAAATATCTCGAGGCACGGGAGAAGGACGATACAGTTTCGCCAAACGTGTTCCAACGCGCGCTCTCTCTCTCCTCTCCTCTCTTTCCTTCCCTTTTGAACCAGCCAGGCTTTGTCTTCGAGGCGCCCGTAATAATCCCGGGACCACCCGGATCGCTCTAGAATCTCTGCCTTCGGTCCCGACACATGAAAAACTCGCGATTATTATCTTCTTGATAACGAGCCATTTCTCGGAATCGGATTCTCTGCTTCAATCGAAACGTTCTCCGTTGATTTTTTTCGACTATTGGCTGAGCAAATTGTTCGAATTTTCGAATCACCAACTTTACTGTTCATCAAGCCTCGAAGAGGAACCATTCCATAAAAAATTAAAACAGGAAGAATTCTAATCGGCAAGCAAATGGGGATAAAAGTGAGAATAAATAATTTGATAAAAAAAATCTATAAAGTGCATGAAATATTCCGTGTTACTTTTCTGACAGTCGTGTAAGCGGGGAAAAAAGTGAGTCCTCGTCTGGAAAAAATTCAAGTGGCTACCGACGAGATTGGGGCGCAACCCATAGAAAGAGCGAGCAGGGATTTATAAGGCGCTTAAGAAGATTTCGAGAAGTCCTCCCCCATTCAGAATCTTTGGCGTCGTCTACGAACACTGTGAAGGGCCTCTCCCCTCCCCGAAATCTCGAAAGTGTGCCGTCCCTTCCTTCTACTACGGGGAGGGGAGGGGGGAGAGGAACACACGCACTCTCCTCTCCAGTCTTAAATTATGCACCCTTATCTGGAGGGTCGAAATAAGCTCGCAGCCGAATTTATTGGCTGCCTGGATCCCTGTTAAATAAATAACCAAGATATCTCGCGACTTACGGCCCGCTAAATCTGTCATTCAGTGGCGAAGGAGTTTGGGAAAACAAGGTGGAGGGGAAGGGAAAGGATGGAGGGAAATTTTTGTAAACCGACGCTATCCAGAGAGATCATCCATTCTTGACTCTATGTTCTCGATCTCTTTCCAGTTTATCTTCTATCCAGTTATCCCTGCGAATCAATTATATATAAATATATTCGTGAGAGATTGGTTTATAAAGAGTTTAGCTGTCCAACACCGGTGGCTTTCACTCTTAACACAATGTCCGTTAAAATTATCCTTTTTCTTTTTTTTTTTTTTTTTCTTACCTTCAGACGTATTTGCATTTGTTTAATTATTAACGGTCAAAAGTTTATCATATAGGCGTACGCGAGTTATATTTAGATACTTTACTAGAAAGTACACTCGAAGGTATAACTGAGTTATTTCTTGTTAACTCTCAACTCTGAGAAATTGCGCATCCAAGAATTATTTTTCTTTTTCTTGCCGATGGATACTGGGTCGGACGAGCTTAACTTTCACTCTCGCTTCGAAAAACAATTCCTCGAACGAAGGAGAATCTCGTGGAAGATTTTACGTATTATCGAAATGTAAAAGGATTCAAAGAATTCGAAATTTCTTTTTTCCCTTCGACTCGAAAATTTCGAAACGCAGTGCGGTTATTTTCTCGTCACGGTTGTGGCAAAGGGGAAAAGTTTCGAGAGAAGGGAAGAGGAGTCGTTTGGCTCGAAACGAACAAAAACTATCCTACCCTTTTGAATTTTCCATGACACGGTTTCTTGCGTTTAACTCGTTGTAAGAACTCGTTCGATAATGAATGCCTCTTCTTTCGCCAATCAACATTTCGGATGACAAAAACTCGAGGAATTAATAGCTTATATCGTTTTTTTAATCTCATATGATTAAAAAATATTATTCGCGACGAGCAGGAAAGAATGAAAGATTCTTTATTTTTATCGAATTTATTCTCAAGAGTGAGAGAATTTATTCTCAACTTTTAACATTGCTGCAATCAGTTCTAAATTCGCTCGAGTTATTTAATGAATTATTCGTTTAATAATACATTTGCATCTATATTCAACTTCTAATAATCTTAACGATTATGAACATCACTGTTACGATCGTTAATACATTCTATAACAAACTAAACCGTATCGAAATTATTCTTAATCTCGACGTGTAATAATGAAATCCTATCCATCATCTTGTATATCTGTAATTCGAGCAAGGGTTAAAAAAGAAAATATTACACGTAGGAGTAACGATTATTCATCGGTAAAAAAGTCTTCTAAACTTCATGGCTCCATCGAGTCAGTCATAGCCGTTGGCGATTGGTTCCTTTCTTCGAAAAGAGGGGCTCTTGGACAAATTCTAATTGCCGAATCTTCTCCTCGAGCAAAAAGCGAGGAGGGGGAGGGGAAGGAAAGTACAATGGGCGGTCATTTGGGCAGAAATTGGCCCGTTCCAACGCACCTTAAAGCCCTTCCTCGATCATAATTATCGAATTAGTGGATATTTATGGACACGATCGAGTATTCGTGGAGGCTCTGGCATCTTTATCGAGACGGTTACACCTCCTAAGCGACTCCTATTCGTCAAAAAGTGAGGTCGATTTGTCTTCGTTCGGACAGATATCGGATTTTGGAAAGGGAGATTCGATTCGAAAGAAAATTTCTCTTCCTCGAAGATTGAATGGAAATTTGACCAACGAGAGATGTGTTTCTACACTTTGAAGAGAGAGGAATTTATTTTTTGGATAAGATGGTTGAACCTCTACTTTTAACTCGAGTGACGATTAATCGAACGACAATTAAATGAAGCGAATTTGAAGTGTATTTATCGGGGAGTGTAATTGGAACTCCGTGAAAAACGAAAGTGAAAAGTATGCGCGGAATCTCGCCGGTTAATCGTTGCGCAAACCTCGCAATCTCTGTTGCTTAACCCCTTGCTGCATTCTACGCGAAATCCGCACTACGGATTCTTCTGTGAGCAAATGGAGTTCTATCTATGCGAGAGGATGAAAATTTCTCGTAAGAAGAAGAAAATAACCCCTTTGCCGATGCGAAAAGGGAATGAAAAGTCGTTGGAAGAAGCGACTTTGCCAATCGAAACGCACACCTGCGGAAATTCCTTGGGGAATATCGAGAAATCGCGATTTTTGGATCTCGATGGATCTTGAAAGAATTTTCGAGTTATCCACTTTTAAAGATTCCAACGAGACAGATCTTGTTTTTCTTACGAAATCCCTCGAGGATCAAGTCAACAGTTGCAGCGAATGTTCCAATCTCTTATATTTATGAAAATTAAGTGCTTAAGTGAGAAAAAAAAAATGGAAAATACGAGAGAGTTTCAGAGATGGATCGTTAAGATTAAGATATTTCATCTACCTACACCCCCTTTCGAATTCTTTCACGATCTCTCGATTATATATCCTCTCCCTTTTCTTTCTTTCGTTGTGAGAAACCTTTAAATTTCGGAAGAAATCCTGTCTTCTCAGCGTTCAAAGAAGAGAAATTTCTCTCTCATCCGGTTACGGATGGATCAGGGTGAACAATAGGAAAACACGAAAGAGGTGTAAAGAAAGTTTGCGTAACTCTATTTCCCAAGTTGCTGCGAACTGCTCTCAATGTCGCGCTCTCACTGTTATCCCCCAATGTTTCATTAACGTCGGTGTGTATCCGATTATACCCCTTTGTGCTCGATATCCTATTCCACAATTCGTGTTATTGTTCGAGAATAATTGCAACTAAGCTAAGTTGTTAAACGAAGCTTCAATGGTCCAATTGAAATTGAATGCAGGAAGTTTTCCCTTTCCAAAAAAAAAGAATCTTTCGAAACCTTAATTATTCCGATTTGAAGTATACCGATAACAAATTTATCATCGTTTCCATTATTCGTTTCAATCCACTGTTGATATTTCTATTAAGAATCTTTTATTTATTTTCAATAATGAGATATTCGTCTTTTCCGCTGTTTGTCTTTAATTAATCCCGTAATTAAAATTTATCGACCGTGCGGCAACAACGTGACTCGACGTGTAAATTTTAATAAAGTAAGTAAGGGAAAAATTGGCTATTGAAAATTCGCGAAATAGCCTTGTACACAGCGATGTATAATCGGATGATGGACACAGATCGCAGACACGCGAATCAGAGGCGGCGCGGAGGTGGAGGACGTGGCGGGAAACGTTTACACGCGCTGCTGTGATTATAGCCGCGAGGGTAGAGCGCGTAGAGAAGACGGAACACGCGCTTTGATCTACCGACATTATACTCCCCATATCGATCCCTGCGAACGACCGTTCTAAACTGTTGCCCGGCCGAATCGAGGCAGGGGGGTGTGCGTCTTCCGCGACATGTTAATACCGAGCGAATAAATTTTCCTGTGTATATATACCTGGTAGCTCTAGAAATACCCTCCGGCGAATGGAATGAATCGAGGACTGGATTTTGTAACGGCAATTTCCTGCCTCGCTCCATTATCGTTTCTTCGAGGAGGATAGATTTTTTTCAAGATATATCTGTTCTTGGAAAAATTTCTATTTTCATTTATATATATATAATGATGATCAATCCTCCAAATTCGAATTTCTTGTGTATATTATATCGCATAATGGTGGAAACTGGAAACAAACGCGTTCTTCTTCTTCATCGAATCGAATCTTTCGAATTCTTGATATCTTGAAGTGAAAATGGAGCCAATAAAAAGATTGATCTCAATTGGATTAAGAGTTACACAGAAATTTTTAAAAGCTCTTGAAAATTAAATAATATTTTGTAATATAATTCGAAAATCACGTGTAATAATGAAATCCTATCATTTTGTATACTTGTAATTTGAGCAAGGATTAAAAAAGAAAATATTACACGTAGGAGTAACGATTATTCATCGGTAAAAGTCTTCTAAACTTCATGGCTCCATCGAGTTAGGCATAGCCGTTGGCGATTGGTTCCTTTTTCTATTTTCATATATAACGATGATCAATCCTTTAAATTCGAATTTCTTGGATATATCATGTATATGGTATGCATAATGATGGAAACTGGAAACAAACGCGTTCTTTTTCTTGATCGATCCTCCGAATTCTTGATATCTTGAAGTGAAAATGGAGCCAATAAAAAGATTGATCTCAATTGAAGCTCAATTAAATTAAGAGTTATACAGAAGTTTTTAAAAGCTCTTGAAAGTTAAATAATATTTCGTAATATAATTCGAAAATCACGTGTAATATTTGGACGTGTAATAATGAAATCCTATCGATCATCTTGTATATTTGTAATTGGAGCAAGTTAAAAAAGAAAATATTACACGTAGGAGTAACGATTATTCATCGGTAAAAATCTTCTAAACTCCAGCTGTTGACGATTGGTTCCTTTTTCTATTTTCATATATATAACGATGATCAATTCTCCAAATTCGGATTTCTTGAGCATATTATATCCATAAACTGGAAACTGGAAACAAACACGTTCTTCTTCTTCATCGATTCTCCGAATTCTTGAAAATGGAGCCAATAAAAAGATTGATCTTTCGAGATACAATAATTAGAAACATTTTCTTGATACAAAACCAAGAAAAAGAAGTTCAATTGAATTAAGAATTACACAGAAGTTTAAAATTTCTTGAAATAATATTTCGTAATATAAAATAAACAAAGTTTTAAAAAAGAAAAAGAAAATAAAGCCGCGAAATAAAATTTGAAACGCCTTTGCACGAACGCAGGAAACGTCGGAAGGGGTGATATTTTTAAGGGAGTCGGCTATACCAACGTGTCGGAACTTTAGGGGGTGTATTGTTCGTGACTTGGTAGGTTGCCAGTTGCGAGTTGGCCGGTATACACACCACCCTACCACCATCTCCTTATTAATGAGCTACCCGTTTCCCCTGCTGATTTACCGTTTCTCTTTGTACCGGCGCACATCCCCGATGCGTCTTCGCGTGGTGGCCGGCCATTTATCCAATAAATCCTCCCTTGTTCGAGAAGAAGGGAAACGAAGTCGAGTCTCTTTGAATTTTTAGACGCGTCTTACCTCGAAGGAAACGAAGATACGTTTCGAGAATCGAAACTTGTAATTGTAAAAACGAATATAAATTAGATATTCGATGAATGTAAGAAATTACAGTTTCATCCTCCGAGTTGATTTAATTTTTCAGAAGAATAAATAAAAAGGATGAGCATCGATTCGTTCGTTAAATTGGGATTAATCACAAAACCAACGAGAATCATAATTTTTACCCGGGGGAGTTAGAGATGGAAAGAGAGAAACGTTTCGTATTTTTTCCTTTTCATCCAAGAATCGTTACATCGAGGCGAATTAAAAAAAAAAAAAAAAACGACGACGACACGTAATCGTCGCTTTTCAGTTCACATTTATCGATGGTAGTCGCACAACGCTGCCGCAATCTCGCAATACGGCCGTGTATCGTTCCCGCCAATCCCGGCTTAAAAACGAAACGTTTCTCATTCGGCTCGGTGTTGCGGGCAACGAGCGTTGAATAAATTTTTATTCATTTCCAACCAACGTATTAAAAACCAGGTCAGGTTTATTCGATGGCGATACTGGGGGAAAAAAAAAAAAAAGAAGAAAAAAGGAAAAAGGAACGAGTTGAAACGAAATGATTAAAAATTGGGGGGATTTTTCGCGCGCTTGAATCACGATATATCTTTATTTCGTTATAAATATCTTCTCGTGAAAAATTCTCGATTTGACACATTCAGAGAGAAATTTATGAACGTTGATTTTTGATAAGAAGGAAGAAAAATAATTGTAAAAAGAAAAATTAGATTCTTTATTTATTTTTTTTTTGAAAATTTATGTTCGTTAATCGCTATAGAATAGGAAATAGTTGCGTCAGTTTCGAACGAGTTAATTTATTTTTCGAAATTAAACTCTTCTTCTTTCTTTTTTTTTTTTTTTCTCCTCTGATATTCCGTTGATGACCCACGGCTTATCGGCGGAAAATATATCAGAGAGAAGAGAGTAACGTAGAGGGGAATCTCGTTACGCGACGGTTTTAATCCTCTGAGCGCGTGTTTCGATTCATTAAATTCATGGAATCGTAACGCAAAAGGCCGGAAACCCGACCTGCAAAGGGATTGTTCGAACGCTTCCACGGAAATAATTAATACGCCAGCGGGGAGTTCACGGTGAATGATGGGATATGATGGGATTTTAAATAATGTAACGCATCGGCCACGTTCTTTGAAATCTGGTGAACGAATGAATGACTTGAAATACTCTTAATTGAATTCGAATGTGGCACATTCGTAATTACATTTATAAATAAGGGGATCAAAAATCCTTTTCCTCAAAAATAAAACAAATCAAAAAACGATGTTACATCCAATCATCTCTCCCATTTTTATCTACCAAAATATGAACTCGTCGATCTAGCTCGCAATAATCCTTTCAAAAATATCCATTCGACTTACGAATTCTGGAAAAGAGATATACACGTACGTGCATACTTTTGTTTCCTTTTCGATTTCTTTGAAATTTAATGCGCTGTTCTCGTAACGACGACACGTGAATTGTCTCGAGCACGCGATTTAACCGCTCAGATCGGTTATTAATTAATTCCATGTTCCAGCTACACCGACACCGCTTGTTCTTCCTCTTCTCCTTCTTCTTCTTTTTCTTCTTCGCCATCGTGTCCTTGATGATTTTTCGTCTAGCCGGTTGCTAATTAATCGACATCCCGTTTCGGAGCTGGTGGAAATTAATCCCGATCCTTGGCTTGGCTCGCTTGGCGCAGCGGGACCAAACGATTATCTCGACGAAAGTTTCTCGCAATTAACGGTACTCGAGATGCTGGAGTTAAATGACAGATGTTCGATAGGTTTATTGCCCGCGCATTTTATTATTCATTAGTTATTACGAGCTATCGTTTCTTTTTTTTTTCTTCTTCTTCTTCCATTATTAATTAATTAATGGAAAATTATGTTTCAGTATGTATATGAATAATAATAATAATAAGAAACTAATAGATATGAAAGCATGCTGGTAATAGTAATAAATGCTTATAACACGCAATAAATATTTTCGCCTAAAGATAGGTAAATATTTTACGTATTTTTTTTCGAACAATTGAATTTATTACGATAACGCTTTTCTTCTTTTTTTCCTTTTTTTTTTTTTATAAATAGAAATACTCGAAAAGCGTAAATAAATTAAGATGCAATAAAATTTCTAAACAAATCACTATATCATTAAAGCTTTAAATGAGAAATAAATCATCGTGTAAAATCAATTATTCATATTCGTTTCAACGCAACGAAATCTCTTATGGAATATAAATTTTTGCTAAAAGAAAAGGAAAAAAAAATTCGTTTTAACAACTCGTTATTCATTGATAAAAACCATCAAGAGTAGATCGGAAATAATTAATACTACAATAACTTAACTTTTCGTTCCCGAAAACGCAATACAGATACTTCCATCCTTCCTCTGAAACTCCCCTAACTCCCTTCCAAAAAAAAAAAAAAACGCTGCTATAAATCGTCTCAACGAGCCACCCCTTTCATCTCCACAACCCTTTGTTCCCTCTCTGATAGAAATTTCCAGCTTCCCCGTCCGCGAATTCGAGAGGGAAGCAACGTATTCGCAACCCCCTCCTCCTTCTCCTCCGTCGTCTTCTTCGCCATTCTCCCCTCCCCCCTGGCCAGGTACCAGAAAATGACCGGTCGACGATGATCGCGTTGATCCTGCGCCGCAGTAAAACGCCGTTTAAAAACGCCGCAGTGCAGAGCGTTGGAAGGACTTTGGAAAACGCTTTTCGAGGGGAGGGTGAGCGTGACCCAGATGCAGCAGCCACCAGTCGAACGATACGCGTTAAAACACGTGTCAGATACACCCGTTCCAGCGCCCATTTCCATCTTTCCACCTTTGTCTCCAACGCCTCTCGTCGTTTTTCCACCATTCCATCGGTGAAATGCTCGATCCCCTTTTTTCGGCCAATTTTCCTCTCTCCTTTCTGCGTTTGTTTGTTTCTCTCTTCTTGCTGGTAACATGATGATAAGAGTGTCTTCTCTTCAATTGTCGAGCATGCGTGCGATTCGTCTTCTCGAAAGATACTTTTTTCCTTGCCTATAAATATTGAGAATTTGTGAAGCGTGTGTAAGAATTTTTAATGATGTTGTTACGATTCATACGCAAATTGGAGATTAATTGGAGGAAAGTGAAACTTGAATGAGATATTTACACGTGTAACTCGTGGCAAATTGTTGGTACATTTGAAAAATATGGGATTGTATAAGAAGAAGATGATACGAACGTGTATAATCGAGCTTTATTTATCACGAGTCACGAGTAATTTAAATCTCGCGTTAAATGAAGCGAGGCAGAGATAAAGTGGAATTAAATTAAAGAAGACGAGAAATGTCCGTTCTAATGGAAGGGATATTAAAATAGAACGCGAGGAGAGATAATGGAATCATCGATAGGACGACAAAGTATCCACAAAGATGCATTTAAAAAATGCATAAGACAAAGCGCGAGGAATCGTGAAGAAGATTCATTCCCTTAAAATCTTTCGAATATCTGGCAAGCGATCGAAAAAAAAGATCGAATCGATCGGGAGGCAAAACTCGTTCAAAACTCTTCGAACGAGGGAAATGGAAAGGAAGAAAGGCGCCTCCTTCTCCTCCCCCTCCGCATTTAGATTCGTGCGATGCGAGTTTCCAAGGTTTAATATCGAGATGATTTATATTTTTGCAGGGGGTGCCAATGGCTCTCCCCCAAAAAGTTGCACAGTCAGAACGATGGCTCCATCCATTTTCTTCTTTTTTATGTTTCTCCGTAATAACAACGATTCCTTCGGCTTGTCGCCGGTTGAGAAGTCGAAGCACTGCATTCACGGATCACGTGGAAATTCGGAATGATGCGACAATGATGGTGGAGGAACCGATCGGTATGATCGGGGAAATGAAGGGCTGGTAATATAAAAGGACGAAAAAGGAAGAAGAGTTGGACGAGGGAATGGATGGTTGGGGGAGGGGGAGACAGAACGTGCGCTTTGTACTTGCGATACTTTGTCTTGTTCTTTTGTTCGGGTTAAACGTGACTAGGGATGGGATCGAGTTGTCACGTGTTAAGGTACAAAATTACGTACAACGTTTCGTTTACGAATTGTTATTCAAGCTAACGATATTTCTATTCTTCAGACGATGTGAAATATACAAGTTGGAATTTTAAAAATCGTAAACAATTTTTTAAATAATATATCTGACGTATAATTGTATATCGAGAATATTTATATTTCTGAGAGAATTTTTTTCAAGTATTATCTCTTTTATCCAAAATATTCGAATTCGATCAAAGTTCGAATTCGCGAGATGTTTGAACCCATCGCTGACTCCCTCGAAGAAGGGACAGAGAAGAGTGGGAATCGCATTGCGGAAGCGGAAGAACGCAGAGAGAGGGCATAGGACAATGCCAGGGAGCAAAAAAAAGGGTAGAACTCAGAAAAAACCAATAATTAATTCGGTCACGTCGTGGTGATACGCATCCCCTTTAACTCTACCCCCCTCCCTCCCTTATTTTCCCTTTCCCCTTTGTTCACTTGCTCCCTGTCTGCTCGTTCAAAAACCGAGCAAATCGCATCCTCGATTGAAACGTCCATTTTCGATTCGGAATTCGAACGAATTTCCGGGCTTGTGGTGCTCGATTAGGCGACTTCTCGGGGGAAAAAAGGGCGCCATCGAATTATACGTGGACGCATGTCGGTCGATCGATTTTTTTCTACGGAGAGGGGGAGAGTCTGTCGCGTACAACGTTTTTACCCGGCTTTGTCCACCGATCCCTCTTTGATCGTCCGCTTCAATTCCGGCTTCGACCATCATTTTTATTCACCGTTCCTCCCCGTGAAAGTCTCCCGTTCCTCAGACTCTTCTCAAACACCCCCGCCATGCATATGCATGCGAGAACTGTTTTCGACCCTTCGATCTCTCATCGAACATCGAAACGCGCTTAATTGTTTCTCGGAAGGGGGGGGTTAATTTCCTCCTCCCCTTGTAAGTGGATGCCAATGTCGAAATTGGGACGTTGAAAAGTTTTTTTCGAGACAAAGGATTTTACTTGTTTGAAAAAAGGGGTGGAAAGAGAAAGGATCTTAAAGAATCTTATACTTGGAATATATATTGAGAATATTCTTCTTTATTTACGATAAGAAGATTTCTAAAAAAAGAACACGCTGTTTAAGGATTTAAGAGAAAGAAATATTAATTTTTGTTCAATCAATCAGAAATAGCCGATGAAAAAAAGTAATTTCGATCGATCGATTACAGATGAAAATGAAACCTCTTGGTCCCGGAGAAAAGTCTACAATGTCGATGCGTTCATTGTTGCAAACAGATAGGAGATATTAACCACATCTTGGAGGAGAAACGAAAGTAGAGAGTGCAATTTTAGCCAAGTTCCGGTTATAAAACGGACGGATCGATGGGCGAAGGTCGAGTGACCCGAATAACATGTCGATTGAATTTGAGCGTGATTATTTATTTAGGTGGGTTTCTCATCGGGCAAGAAGCAATCTCGAGGCGTCTCTTCGATAGCGGGAAGATGAAGGCAGAGAAGACGGAGAAATGAACGGGAGAAGAAGGGTGGAGGGAACGATCTCGGCGGAGATACGGCCGTGCAATGATCGATTTTAATTTCCGTCCCACTCTGGGGGAAATAAATTGAAATTGTTTGTAACGGGACTTACGTAGCACGATACTATACGCTACGTGTATCACGATATAATCGCGCAATCATCGTATGCTTTTTATTGCTTTTAGAAGAATTTTATTTTTAACGAAATAATAATTTCGTTTTCATTTATTCGTTCTTGGGAAGGATCTTTCTCGATGGATTGGAAGAATATATCCGAAAGATAACGTGGAAGAGATAATGGAGATTCAAGTATCGAATAAAAAAAGAATAATCAATGTTGAAGGAAAGGGGACTCCTTGGCGAAATGTATGTAGACCCCGTTTCAATCCGGGGTTCGCAAACACGGATTCGAATCTTGTAATCTTTTTCTTTATTTAGGATGATATAAGATAGAAATTAATGAAGAAAGGATATTGAAAAGTATAATTAATTACTTTTCAAATACGAAGCAAAAAAGAATATAAGAAATTGAGTCTATTTATTTTCTGTAACTCTGTTTTGTTGAAATTCCCCTTAATTCTCGAAATTCATTTCATCTTTATTATAATTTTAATTTTAATACGATTATTTTAATAATTGTTATCTAAATTGTGACGACAAATGAACATTTCACGCGTTAATTCACCATTCATCGGCCATAATTCTCCGATGACGAGGTAGAATGTTTGCGATCTTTTCAATTCTGTCGATAACACCGAATCCGTGTTTGCGGATTCCAGTTAACAGATACTAGTTAAACAGACTATAAATCAGCACAACACGGTGCGCGATGGTTTTGCCGGGTTCAACGATGCAATCATCGTGTGGAATGAGCGAGCGAGGAAATTTTCATCGACATCGCCAACACTCTCCTCTCCATTTACCCTGGGCGTAAATTTCGTTTCGCCCAGGAAATAGCTTGACACTGAGCGATTTAGAAATAAATGGAGTCGCGAAAAAGTTTCCCCCCGTTTACCAGTTGGAGATAGAAAACTGTTATTGGAAAGGATTTCGTTACGTCCATTCCCATATTCCCATATTATATAGCAAAAACTACGTCGTCATTCCCCTAATATTACCTCCTCTAAAATGGACCTTTATTCGAGTATCGATAGAATTTTCTTACTATCACTTTCAGAAATTAAATTTTATTCAACGTGGGATTAAAGCAGCAAACAAATTTCCTTGATTTACTTGCTTACGTGAAAACGTGAACATCGAAGACTAACTTTTACTAAATATTTAACTTCACCAAAGTTCCCCGTTTCATAAATCTTGTTTACTTTCCGGATAATCTCTTTTTTTAGGGGGAGTAATAAAATAGCAAATCGTAACAAAATAGCAGAGAGGAATCGGCCGGTTTGTGCAAAGTCGCACAAGCGACAGACGAGGCTTAAACAAGGAAATCTTGTTTTGCAACCGCGCACACATCGCCGGAGGAGGTTGTTGACACACCGGCCGGGCTATATATTTCGCAAGTTCAAAGCCTATCGTATTAAATTCGTGGTTCCTCGTGGTGAAATATTCGTGGTGTAAGTTCGTGCCAGAGTCCACCTGAATCCATTTGTCGGCTATGCATTCGTTTCCTCGTGCAAACACGACCGGTACGTGACACGAGCGTATACTTGTCGCGCCAGGGGAAATTGATCCAACGAATTCTTCGTCCGATATATACATGGTGAGTTTTGAAATTCCAAACCGTCGGTCCACTCGTTTTATACACTTTCTCACAATCTATTATCTCTTCGTAGTAAAGTATTCGTTCGTATTTTACGAAAGCGAGAGATCGACATTTTCTCCCGTGTTATTAAATAAATAATAAATTCGTCTAATTATTTCTCTCGTCAAAACGAGCGAGGAGAAAATTGTTTCTTTTGTCTTTCAAGAGAAATTTATTCAACTTCCCTTTTTTTTTTTTTTTTTTACTGTAAAGTGTAATATAGTCAAGATATTTCTTACAAGCCTTTTTTAAAGCGATTCTTAAACTTTACGACTTTAAACTTCCTTTCATACGATGTGCATAATGAATGAACGAAAATTGAGGCTACAACACCAACCTGATATTTTAAACATTTGAATTAAATAGAAGGTGTGTGGTATCCTCAAAAAAAATGGATTGCGTCAATTCGAGAATTATTTTCAAAAAAAAAGAAAATAAAATAAAATCTATATTTATTATTAATTATACCGTGAAATTCGATCATTATTACGTTCAATGGATAAGTTTCAAGGCAGATAAATCTCGTGGCTTACGAGGAAATTGTTTCATAAATCACGTGTTACGTTCTAAGCCTAACCCCGTTCATCCCATTCCTCGTGGGCCTCGTTACGACGCATCCTCCTTTTCTCCTTTCAAAGGAGTACCCTTATTCCAATGGAGATGATAACGATCCCCGTGGACAATGAGCAATGAAGAGGCGTTGCACAATACGCAAACCCCCGCGAGCAATCGGGATTGGAAAAATCATCGCGCCATTGTCGTGCTCATCGATTGAATACTTTGGGAGGGAAGATTGTATTTGATATAAAAAACGAAAAAAAAGAAAAAAGGTTTGTGGAACAATTATTTAAATACGATTTATAATTTTTCATCAATATCATCGATATCGAGATTGGAAAGAAATTTCTTATGAATCGTATAACATTGAACCGAATTATTAAATTTTTCCTCGAATTTTATTATTATTAAAAAAGAAAGTTGATAATTGAATTTCATTTTCAATTACAATTTTTGTTTGCATTTTACAATTGCAAGGTGATCACAGAGTCGATTAATTGTATTCAAGCGATAGACTCCTCGTGTGTTAAACGTAGAAAAAAATGTTGGAAGTTGAGGGAACCATGATGGACGCGCCGGAATTTTTTCCCTCTTTTTTTCTTCACCCGGAATTTATCGGATTTCACGTTTTCCATCGAAATCGTTTTTTGCTTTCCATTATTCCACGACCATCCTCCAATTCACGAAACGTTGTTCCATCACTGGTACTCGTTAGTATTTATTCTTTTTGTCCCTCTCTCTCTCTCTCTCTTTCGATCGAATAAAAAGAGAGAGAGAGAGAAGGAAAATACGAACTAGATTAAACGATTCGATTGGAGAGCGAGAGCGGTCTGGTCGCTTCAAGAAGCGACTGGGTTACTTCTTTCTCTCTTAACGAAATGAAATAACGAGCGCTCGAGAATGGTAATCTGGACATTGTCTGGATTTAATTGAACCCGAAACGATTTCAGAACTTCCTCGTTCTCGCCTCGTTCTCGCGAAAACGATAACTACCATCATCCACCACCCTCTTTCTCTCTCTCTCCGCCGTCTCTCCTTTAATCTAATTGATCCTCTGGCGAAACTTCTGATCGAGTCTCGACGAGACGATTCTGCAGTGTTAAAGGGTTTACTCGCAGCTGTTGCTGTTGCAGCTGTTGCTCTTTCGCACTTTTATCTTTGCACAAGAGACGATTCGAAGAAGAAATCTTGAAATTTCTTCCTTTTCTCTTTTTTAAAACGCGAAAAGACTCTACTTAGAATTCTCTCGCCGTTTCAATAACGAGCGGAATGAAAGCGAACAGAAGATTGAATCGAGTTTCTACATTTATAATTAAGAATAATCAAAAAAAAAAAAGAGAGAAGGTTTAAGAGACGATCCTTCAAGAATCGTGGATCGCCTCTCTAATCAATCCAGTTACGTCAATACGACAATCGCCGTCCATAAATCAAAAGTTGCGCTTACTAGGCCTATAATTAACGCACAGTCGACGGACGCAACTTTCTCCCTATTCGATCGGATATCGAAAATATGGCTCGGTTCGATTCATCCTCGTTATCACTCATAAACCACCGCACACTTTCACCGCGTGTCGTTATCCGCTCGAATTTGTCCGATGGAAAAAAAAACGAACGTTGGACGAGACGAGTTTGTCATGAACGATCGAAGAATCTGACTATCTGATGACTACTTTCACCCTTTATCATCGCGCTGAAATTCGCGCTCGATCATTGTTTATCTTAATTAGAAACGATATCCGATATCGCTTTCGATTTATCGTAAACTCCGTAATTCGATCGGTTGGATCGAAAGAAAATCGAGAATCGCTCTGTTTTCCTTCCAAATCGTGTTTGACACGCGTCACGATTGAAAAAGAAGACGAAAAGAGAAAAGAAAATGGGGTATATAATAAGCCGGTCGGTTCGGATTCCGTATCAGTTGGATGTAGATGCAATAGATAGATGGATAGATATAATTGGATAGATTCGTTGTATATCCTTGTTCTACTTGCCGTATGATAATTTGGATTTTCTTTTTTTTTTGTATGCCAGCGTAGATT